>NW_028318311.1:0-163485 GCF_062004578.1 Staurois parvus | reverse complement strand
CCGCCGGATATCTTAAAGGTTACGTGTCCATAGTGACACAACCACATGTATATATATGTACAAACATCTAGACATATCCACCCACACTCAGACCTTCAACCCGGAGCTGTGTGTTTTTGTATTTTATGTATTTTATGTATTTAATACCACCAGGCAGCTGCATGCGTTTTATGATCCGATAATGAAGAGGATTAGATCAGAACTCTTGAATCCACATATATATATATATTTACAAACCCATATACATCCCCACTCCGACCTTCAACCCGATGCTGTGTATTTTTTATATATATATCACCAGGCAGCTGCATGCGTTTCACGATCCGTTGATGAAGGGGATTAGATCAAATGTTCTTGGATCCATGATGCTTTGTAGTCAGCTGCAGAGGGAGGACATAGACTTCCCTCATTTGCTTGCTGGTTTACCCTGTGTGTGGAACGCACGCTAATGCTCCATGCTCATAACTGCGCATGCGTGAACCAACATACGCATGCGCAGTATGAGAAGGAAGGTCCGTCTGCGCGATCACGTGGGCCCCCTTCACGCGCATTTGACGGCCACTTTGTACGCGTGTGCTAACCCCACTCTACTGGGTCAGATACCCGACATACTATCCCGCCCCCAAACTCTGACGAGGCTCTCCTTAAAGGAAAAGACCTGTCTGGGAATTCCCCTCTGGCCGGCTTCCTGTTGTGTGTACCTTCAAACCAATCAAAATGAGGTGGTCAGACCGCTCTGGCTGAGATCCATCAAACCTGAATTGGCAGTATGTTAAAGGTCTTGGGGGCTTATTAGTTCACACCAGACTACTACCACCATATTAAAAAAAAAAAAAAAAAAAAAAAAAAAAAAAAAAACTACCAAAGAGACCATAAGTGTCCTTATAGTATGGGGCAATGAGAAGAAAAAATTATTATTGTCTGGGCTAATCTAAATTACCACCATTCCTTACACTCAGAACATTCCTGTTAATAACAGAATATGTGTTACTAAATACACAAAATATATTAAATATATCAAATATATTAGATACATCGAATCTATTATATACATCGAATACAACAAACATATTCAATACATTTAAATCGCAAACTGAAATTGGGGTGGAACAGTAGAGATCGCTAATTGTGTTAGTACTTCCTGGTGACTAAATAAGAGTATGAATCTCCAGATCATCATTTAAGCCTCTAGGGGACAAAGTACCCAATGTGAAGATCCAAAAACTTTCTCTTCTACAGAGTTCTTGGTGTCTCCTCCCACTATCTAAGTCCTTTGTGATTGCTTCTATTCCAAAGACTTTCAGTCCGTCGTAGTTGCTCTGATGTATTTCTTTGAAATGTCGGGGGACTGAATATTTATCTTTTGCCAATTTTATATTACTTTTGTGCTCGCTGATACGTGTCCTAAGACACCGTGAGGTGCGGCCTACATAAAGTAGGCCACAGGGGCAAATTAAGCCATAGATGACAAAAGACGTCCCACAGTTGATGAACTGTTTGATGGAAAATCTCCTGCCATCTGTGCTCAAGAAATCTTTTTTCCGATGCCATATGACTCCACATGTGCCACAATTGGGAACGCTACATCTGTAGCTGCCCTTTTGGTCGAATAGCACTGACCATGGACCTGGGTTAGATGTCTGCTGGTAGTTCCTCTTACGTACCCTACTGGGCGCTATTATGCTCCTGAGATCCCTAGGTTTCCTGAAAATTAGTGTGAGTTTTTCAGGGAGTGCCTTCCCTAGAGTAGGGTCGTTTTTTAAAATGTTCCAATTTTTCGACAGAGTGTGTTTGATATCCCAGGCTCTGTTACTAAATCTAGTACAGAAACGTACTACGTTTATATTGCAAGTGTCAGTGGTGGTCTGGGAGTAGACACCAGCTTCCACAACAGTAGAATCTATGGAATTACTATCATAAAGGGCCAAATATTTATTAAAAGCTGTTTGTATAAGCTGTGCATCATACCCTTTCTCCTCAAATTTCTTTTTAAGAATCAGACTTTGTTCTAAGTAGTCTTTTTTCATAGTGCACGTACGTTGTAGCCTGCAGAACTGTCCGAAAGGAACATTACGAATCCATTGCGGATGATGATTGCTCTTGGCGTGTAAATATGAATTCCCCGCTGTAGGTTTGAAATATGTTTTTGAGCATATCTGGCCGTTGATATCATGTCTTAATTCAAGGTCTAGGAAGACCAAATTATCATCATCAATTACATGAGTGAACGTGATATCATACGGATTGTTTCCACAATGTTTAAGGAACCCCTCCAGCTGGGAATCTGTACCATTCCAGATGATGATAATATCATCAATGTACCTTCCATATAGGATCAGGTTTGCACTATACGGGTTATTCGTCCAGATATAGTTCTTTTCCCAGTAGCCCATAAATATATTTGCATAGCTGGGAGCAAATTTTGCGCCCATGGCGGTGCCCTGTGTCTGGCGATAGTGATTATCCAGAAAGGAAAAGTTATTATGCTCTAGGGCAAATTCAATGCAGTTGTATAAAAATTGCATTTGTGTATAGTGAAGTGATGAATTTGTGGCTAAAAAGTGCTGAATGGCTCGAAGACCATACTCGTGTTTAATGGACGTATATAGAGATACCACATCCAGAGAAAGCCATCTGTACCCCTCTTCCCACTTTCTTTTTCGATTTCCCGCACAGTACAGGAGATGACCAGACACTGCGGATGTACTACAGGAGATGACCAGAGACTGCGGACACAGTACAGGAGATGACCAGAGACTGCGGACACAGTACAGGAGATGACCGGAGACTGCGGACACAGTACAGGAGATGACCGGAGACTGCGGACACAGTACAGGAGATGACCAGAGACTGCGGACACAGTACAGGGAATGACCAGAGACTGCGGACATAGTACAGGAGATGACCAGAGACTGCGGACACAGTACAGGAGATGACCAGACACTGCGGACACAGTACAGGAGATGACCAGAGACTGCGGACATAGTACAGGGAATGACCAGAGACTGCGGACACAGTACAGGGAATGACCAGAGACTGCGGACACAGTACAGGAGATGACCAGAGACTGCGGACATAGTACAGGAGATGACCAGAGACTGCGGACACAGTACAGGGAATGACCAGAGACTGCGGACACAGTACAGGAGATGACCAGAGACTGCAGACATAGTACAGGAGATGACCAGAGACTGCGGACACAGTACAGGGAATGACCAGAGACTGCGGACACAGTACAGGGAATGACCAGAGACTGCGGACACAGTACAGGGAATGACCAGAGACTGCGGACACAGTACAGGAGATGACCAGAGACTGCGGACATAGTACAGGAGATGACCAGAGACTGCGGACACAGTACAGGGAATGACCAGAGACTGCGGACACAGTACAGGAGATGACCAGAGACTGCGGACACAGTACAGGGAATGACCAGAGACTGCGGACATAGTACAGGAGATGACCAGAGACTGCAGACATAGTACAGGGAATGACCAGAGACTGCGGACACAGTACAGGGAATGACCAGAGACTGCGGACACAGTACAGGAGATGACCAGAGACTGTGGACACAGTACAGGGAATGACCAGAGACTGCGGACATAGTACAGGAGATGACCAGAGACTGCAGACATAGTACAGGGAATGACCAGAGACTGCGGACATAGTACAGGGAATGACCAGAGACTGCAGACAATAAAGGAGATTACCAGAGACTGCAGACCTTTGGGGAGGGAGGGGGAACGGGTACCTGAATTTGACAGGTACCCGCTCCCACTTCCTCTGAGTTGTCCTTCCTTCTTCTTCCCGCGCCGGCTTCTGTGACAGCATGCGCTTTGTGAATGGCCTGGAGCCTTCTGGGACCTGTCATGTGTCCCAGAAGACACCGGACCATTCACAAAGCGCAGCTCTTCTTGCACATGCGCACTGGGCACCCGGCTGTCACAGAAGCGGTGCAGGAAGACTGCAGCGCTGGAGCAAGGAACAGGTAAGGTCCTGCAGGAGAGAAGAGCTGAGCGGCCGGCCCGATATTCTGACATGGTGGCGGCAGAAATACCGGACCGGCCGCTTTACATTCGCTCCATAAGACGCACTGACATTTTCCCCCTTTTTTTGGGGGGAAAAAAGTGCGTCTTATGGAGCGAAAAATACGGTATTTTTCTGATTATGATACTGGATAATTCATTTGTTTGATAAAATGAGTTTATGGTATTTTATTTGCAATTAAGATCATATTTTTGGATTTTGATACACTTTTTTCGCTTTTTTCTTCTTTTTTTAATATATATTTTCTTTTTATGTTCTGATGATGTTTTTTTGTGATTATTGATTAGAGCGCTACCTTTTTTCTAGTTTTGTCCAATATATTGCCCAATTCTTTCTAAATTATAAAAAAAAAAGTTGGGTTGTTTTCATGGTGATTTATAACATACAGCACAATGGGTGTTTTTGTAAGTAGGTTCCTCCGACGTGTGAGTGTATGTTTTCATATGTGAAGGGGGGGAACTATACATTTTTTTGTTTTGTAATTTATTATATTACTTAATTTTTTTGTAACTTTTTGTTTTTGTAAATCCTTACATATACCCAGTGAAGTGACTGACCTCAGGTGATACACAGGGATTAAACAAATCTTCCTGTATAAGCTCTACCTGTTTATCTGAGGTCTTCTTTCCTTTACAGCCCATCAATGTAGAAAATGTATAAAGCTTGTGTGAGCTGTTGGAAAAAAGGGGTGGAGAGATGAAATTAAACTCTTCAGAGCTCAGTGAGGAGAGTTGAAAGCTGATTGGAGGGAAGGGGACCCCCCCACCAACATAGCGCACAGGAACAGAGCTGAGGCTGTCAATCACAGGCTGTGTGCTGGAGCTCCCTCCCCTGTCACCATTTTTGTCTTGGTGTCAGGAAATCTTTCCAGAAGTGACTCATGCAGATAGCAGAGGAAGGAGGCAGCAGATATAAATGACACTTGGTGCTCTGGATTGAGCCAAGTACCCACCATAAAGGGATATGCTTTGTTCATATTTCATGTCTGAGGTTTACAATCACTTTAATGAGACATCAGGAATCTATTAGACTACAGGTCACTGGAGCATTATCTGTGCTTGATTAGCTTCTTTCCCAGCCAGAGCACCTGGGGAAAGTGACAACCAAACCCAGAAGTGATGTTATACCCAGGGCGGACTGACCATTTGGAAACTCGGGCACTGCCCAAGGGCCCGGGGTCAGTAGGGGGCCCCATGAGATGCCCCTGGTACCTTTTTCATAGGCTTTTTTGAGTTTGGGCAAGGACACAGGGGCCCCCTGATCCCCTATTGCCCGGGGGCCCCATGAGTTGTCAGTCCGCCCCTGTGTTATACACGACACTTCTGCATCCATTCACCAAAGGGGAGATCAGCAAAAGAATGTCCATTGATCTCCTTCAGTTCCACCTGCCATCCCTTTCCCTAGCAGGTTGAACACCAGAGCCCGGGTTTGGTGGGGGGAGGTACCTTCGGTGTGGTATGGAAGTGATCAAGTGGCTTTACAGCCACCAGAATCACTTGCAGAAAAAAGTGTGTGTTTAAACCCATCTTCTATATAAACGACAATGGTAGACAAGTGGTTAAACCCATTATTGCGCCAAGTAGTAGGTGGCACAAGCAGGGCTGCTGTTAGAAACCACAGGGTCCCATACAGCCAACCTGAGAGGGCCCTCCAAACCACAGGAACCCATGTAGCCAACCTGGCAGGGCCCCCCAAACCACAGGGGCCCCATAGAGCCAACCTGACAGGGCCCTCCAAACCACAGGGACCCATGTAGCCAACCTGACAGGACCCCCCAAACCACAGGGGCCCCATACAGCCAACCTGACAGGGCCCTCCAAACCACAGGGGCCCCATATAGCAAACCTGACAATGCCCCCCAAGCCACAGGGGCCCCATACAGCCAACCTGACAGGGCCCATTCCCCCCCAAAAAAAACTACAGTTTACTATACTTATGAACTACAGTTAGGAATGAACACAGCGAGTGATCGGTACTGATCGCTCAATGTGTTAATTCAGGACTGGAAGGGGCTGGTAAATGTGACATATTTACTGGAACCTCTCCCCCACTCTCCATCCTGAAGGATCCTATTGTCTTAGTGCCTGCAGCTGCCGGTGCAAAGGAGGGTAGCCGGCAGCACTGTGGGGATGGGGGCACACAGGGGGGCCAGGGCAGCAGGGGGAATGTATGGTGCACAAGGAGGGTGATGTGGGGTAATTACTGGAACCGATCCCCTGTATGGCTCTCTCTGCAGCAGCTGAAAGCTGACAGGAGGGAGAGGAGAAGAAGACGGCTTTCAGCTGCTGCCGAAAGAGCCATACAGGGGATCTGTTCCAGTAACTACCCCTCCGCTGTTCAGATCACCTTCCTTGCCTACATCTGATTCACCCAGCTGCCTGGGCCCCCCTGCTGGCCTGGGCCCCCTACAGGAGGACTGGTGGTACCCCCTTATCCACATCCCTGGACGCAAGACTCTTAAACTATGGTCACTGCAACATATCATGTAATTTGTCGCCATTTGCTATCTTTTTTGTGGCAATATTGCACATAATTTTCCTGTTGGGATTTCTCACTCTGTGCACAGATTACGAGAATACGTCACCCATCTGTTCGATATCTCAGCAGCGCTCATTCCCTCCTCTTCATGTACATATTGTACATACCATATGTTGCTTTATATAGGATGTAGAGAGAATATCCCTCCCTCCTATGTCTGGATTTACACAGCTAATAACAGGAGCAAAGTCTCATCCACCGGGACATATAGTCCAGGAATCTATGGCTTATGCACATGTATGATCCCTAGGACATGTACACTATATTGCCAAAAGTATTGGGCCGCCTGCTTTTCCACTCTCATGAACTTTAATGGCCTCCCAGACTTTGTCTGTAGGGTTCAATATTGAGTTGGCCCCGCCCTTTGCAGCTATAACAGCTTCAACTCTTCTGGGAAGGCCATCCACAAGGTTTAGGAGGGTGTCTATGGGAAGGTTTGACCATTCTTTCAGAAGCACATTTGTGAGGTCAGGCACTGATGTCGGACGAGAAGGCCTGGCTCCCACCGACCAGCTGGCTAAGATGCTAAGTCCAAGCACTAACTGGTATTCAGCAGAGCTCCTGATGGTAGAGATTGGTTTTGTTGCATGCTAGTACCAGGTAGCGGTCCTCAGTATGGCCCCACCAGGAGGTGACCCACCCTGGGTCCAGTACTGTATATCAGGTAGGGATCAAGCAGAAGCACAGTCAGTAAACAAGTCAAAGGTCGGTAACAAGTGGTTGAAGGTTAGGATCAAGCAGAAGCGTAGTCAAGGAACAAGCCAAAGGTCGGTAACGAGTGATTGCAGGTTGGGATCAAGCAGAAGCGTAGTCAAGGAACAAGCCAAAGGTTGGTAACGAGTGGTTGCAGGTTGGGATCAAGCAGAAGCATAGTCAAGGAACAAGCCAAAGGTCGGTAACGTGTGGTTGCAGGTTGGGATCAAGCAGAAGCATAGTTAAGGAACAAGCCAAAGGTCGGTAATGAGTGATTGCAGGTTGGGATCAAGCAGAAGCGTAGTCAAGGAACAAGCCAAAGGTCGGTAACGAGTGGTTGCAGGTTGGGATCAAGCAGAAGCGTAGTCAAGGAACAAGCCAAAGGTCGGTAACGAGTGGTTGCAGGTTGGGATCAAGCAGAAGCATAGTCACGGAACAAGCCAAAGGTCGGTAACGTGTGGTTGCAGGTTAGGATCAAGCAGAAGCATAGTTAAGGAACAAGCCAAAGGTCGGTAATGAGTGATTGCGGGTTGGGATCAAGCAGAAGCGTAGTCAAGGAACAAGCCAAAGGTCGGTAACGAGTGATTGCAGGTTGGGATCAAGCAGAAGCGTAGTCAAGGAACAAGCTAAAGGTCGGTAACGAGTGCTTTCAGGATAGGATCAAGCAGAAGCGTAGTCAAGGAACAAGCCAAAGGTCGGTAACGTGTGGTTGCAGGTTGGGATCAAGCAGAAGCATAGTCAAGGAACAAGCCAAAGGTCGGTAACGTGTGGTTGCAGGTTGGGATCAAGCAGAAGCATAGTTAAGGAACAAGCCAAAGGTCGGTAATGAGTGATTGCAGGTTGGGATCAAGCAGAAGCGTAGTCAAGGAACAAGCCAAAGGTCGGTAACGAGTGATTGCAGGTTGGGATCAAGCAGAAGCGTAGTCAAGGAACAAGCCAAAGGTCGGTAACGAGTGGTTGCAGGATAGGATCAAGCAGAAGCGTAGTCAAGGAACAAGCCAAAGGTCGGTAACGAGTGGTTGCAGGATAGGATCAAGCAGAAGCGTAGTCACGGAACAAGCCAAAGGTCGGTAATGAGTGATTGCAGGTTGGGATCAAGCAGAAGCACAGTCAGTAAACAAGCCAAAGGTCGGTAACGTGTGGTTGCAGGTTGGGATCAAGCAGAAGCGTAGTCAAGGAACAAGCCAAAGGTCAGTAACGAGTGGTTGCAGGTTGGGATCAAGCAGAAGCGTAGTCAAGGAACAAGCCAAAGGTCGGTAACGAGTGGTTGCAGGATAGGATCAAGCAGAAGCGTAGTGAAGGAACAAGCCAAAGGTCGGTAACGAGTGGTTGCAGGTTGGGATCAAGCAGAAGCGTAGTCAAGGAACAAGCCAAAGGTCGGTAACGAGTGGTTGCAGGATAGGATCAAGCAGAAGCGTAGTCAAGGAACAAGCCAAAGGTCGGTAACGTGTGGTTGCAGGTTGGGATCAAGCAGAAGCGTAGTCAAGGAACAAGCCAAAGGTCGGTAACGTGTGGTTGCAGGATAGGATCAAGCAGAAGCGTAGTGAAGGAACAAGCCAAAGGTCGGTAATGAATGGTTGCAGGATAGGATCAAGCAGAAGCGTAGTCAAGGAACAAGCCAAAGGTCGGTAACGTGTGGTTGCAGGTTGGGATCAAGCAGAAGCGTAGTCAAGGAACAAGCCAAAGGTCGGTAACGTGTGGTTGCAGGTTGGGATCAAGCAGAAGCGTAGTCAAGGAACAAGCCAAAGGTCGGTAACGAGTGGTTGCAGGTTGGGATCAAGCAGAAGCGTAGTCAAGGAACAAGCCAAAGGTCGGTAACGAGTGGTTGCAGGATAGGATCAAGCAGAAGCGTAGTCAAGGAACAAGCCAAAGGTCGGTAACGAGTGGTTGCAGGATAGGATCAAGCAGAAGCGTAGTCAAGGAACAAGCCAAAGGTCGGTAACGAGTGGTTGCAGGATAGGATCAAGCAGAAGCGTAGTCAAGGAACAAGCCAAAGGTCGGTAACGTGTGGTTGCAGGATAGGATCAAGCAGAAGCGTAGTCAAGGAACAAGCCAAAGGTCGGTAACGAGTGGTTGCAGGATAGGATCAAGCAGAAGCGTAGTCAAGGAACAAGCCAAAAGGTCGGTAACGTGTGGTTGCAGGTTGGGATCAAGCAGAAGCGTAGTCAAGGAACAAGCCAAAGGTCGGTAACGTGTGGTTGCAGGTTGGGATCAAGCAGAAGCGTAGTCAAGGAACAAGCCAAAGGTCGGTAACGAGTGCTTTCAGGATAGGATCAAGCAGAAGCGTAGTCAAGGAACAAGCCAAAGGTCGGTAACGTGTGGTTGCAGGTTGGGATCAAGCAGAAGCGTAGTCAAGGAACAAGCCAAAGGTCGGTAACGAGTGGTTGCAGGTTGGGATCAAGCAGAAGCGTAGTCAAGGAACAAGCCAAAGGTCGGTAACGAGTGGTTGCAGGATAGGATCAAGCAGAAGCGTAGTCAAGGAACAAGCCAAAGGTCGGTAACGAGTGGTTGCAGGATAGGATCAAGCAGAAGCGTAGTCAAGGAACAAGCCAAAGGTCGGTAACGAGTGGTTGCAGGATAGGATCAAGCAGAAGCGTAGTCAAGGAACAAGCCAAAGGTCGGTAACGTGTGGTTGCAGGATAGGATCAAGCAGAAGCGTAGTCAAGGAACAAGCCAAAGGTCGGTAACGAGTGGTTGCAGGATAGGATCAAGCAGAAGCGTAGTCAAGGAACAAGCCAAAAGGTCGGTAACGTGTGGTTGCAGGTTGGGATCAAGCAGAAGCGTAGTCAAGGAACAAGCCAAAGGTCGGTAACGTGTGGTTGCAGGTTGGGATCAAGCAGAAGCGTAGTCAAGGAACAAGCCAAAGGTCGGTAACGAGTGCTTTCAGGATAGGATCAAGCAGAAGCGTAGTCAAGGAACAAGCCAAAGGTCGGTAACGTGTGGTTGCAGGTTGGGATCAAGCAGAAGCGTAGTCAAGGAACAAGCCAAAGGTCGGTAACGAGTGGTTGCAGGATAGGATCAAGCAGAAGCGTAGTCAAGGAACAAGCCAAAGGTCGGTAACGAGTGGTTGCAGGATAGGATCAAGCAGAAGCGTAGTCAAGGAACAAGCCAAAGGTCGGTAACGAGTGGTTGCAGGATAGGATCAAGCAGAAGCGTAGTCAAGGAACAAGCCAAAGGTCGGTAACGTGTGGTTGCAGATTGGGATCAAGCAGAAGCGTAGTCAAGGAACAAGCCAAAGGTCGGTAACGTGTGGTTGCAGGATAGGATCAAGCAGAAGCGTAGTCAAGGAACAAGCCAAAGGTCGGTAATGAATGGTTGCAGGATAGGATCAAGCAGAAGCGTAGTCAAGGAACAAGCCAAAGGTCGGTAACGTGTGGTTGCAGGTTGGGATCAAGCAGAAGCGTAGTCAAGGAACAAGCCAAAGGTTGGTAACGAGTGGTAGTGGAGATAAGGACAGTTGCTGGTACAAAAAGATATCGGCTGGAGAGCCAATAATCTAGTAAACAGGGAATGCAAAGGCTTGGCTAAAATAGGAAGTCCATTTGAGGAGCAAAGAGTTGAAGGTTTAGCAGAAACAAGGTACAAGGCAGGATTGTCTTAAGGATCAGACAGGGGCCCAGGTGACTCAGCAAGAAGAGACACTGCTGGAAGGTTCAGATCCTGGACATGAGGGTAATAGTTACTCACTTGGAAATTTGTCTAGCGAAATTGTCACTACCCTTTATTGGCAGGCAGTGGCATCACACCCTCTGTTATATAGTAGTGCTCAAGCCTAGAAATTGGCATTAGGTCCAACCATAGTATCATGGGAGGAAGTCACATGATCTCCCATATCTAGGAGCACTGGGCTGCAACAAAGGACGGAGTCACAGGGGGTCACTGGGGGGGTATAATAGGATCAGACGCTGAATGAGGAAGGTGAGCCTGAGCCTGGTCATATAGAGTTCCTCAGTCCTCACATTACTGGGAGGCGTAAAGCTTCCATTTCTCCTGTAACTACCAGTGATAATATAAATACAATAAAATACAACTAACAGATAATAAAACGTTCCATGCGACATTTCCTGAGCGATCCCGTCTGCTGTGCATGGGGTGAAGAGGAGCAGAATCATTAGGGGATGATGATGATGAAAACTCTGAACATTAGGGGAACTCTTAAAATCTCTTCTACAGATTATTATTATTATACAGTATTTATAAAGCGCCAATAGTTCGCTCAGCGCTGTACATTACAAAGGGGGACAGAACATGTGACAGAACAATACCAATACAATGCAAAACATGAGGGGATTGAGGGCCCTGCTCTTTCGAGTTTACAATCTAGGAGGGAGGGGATGGTGGTACAGGAGGAGATAGCTGTGGGGGATGGAGTGGTAGGAAGAGTGGAGGAGGTCGGCAGGTTAGCAGGGGGTGGGGTAGGCTTCCCCGAACAGATGGGTTTTCAGGGTGCACCTAAAGGAGAGGAGAGTAGGTGAAAATCTGATGGGTTGGGGCAGGGAGTTCCAGAGGATGGGTGACACCCTGGAGAAGTCCTGGAGGCGGGCATGGGAGGACGAGACCAGGGAACTAGAGAGAAGGAGGTCTTGTGAGGAGCGGAGTGTGCGTGTTGGGCGGTACTTGGATATTAGGTCAGTGATGTAGTTCGGGGCAGTATGGTGGGCGGCTTTGTACGTCAGTGTTAGGATTTTGAATTTGATCCGTTGCGCAATCGGAAGCCAGTGGAGGGATTGGCAGAGGGGGGTGGCGGAAACGGAGCGGTTGGTAAGGTGAATGAGTCTGGCTGCCGTATTCAGGATGGACTGAAGCGGGGATAGCCAGCGGCGAGGCAGGCCAGTGAGGAGGGAGTTGCAGTAGTCGAGTCGTGATATGATGAGGGAGTGGATGAGCTGTTTAGTGGTTTCTGGGGTTAGGAACGTGCGGATTTTGGCGATGTTGCGGAGGTGGAGTCTGCGTGTTGCGGAGGTGGAGTCTGCATGTTGCGGAGGTGGAGTCTGCACGAGTTTGTTAAAGAGTGGACTTGGGGCTGGAAGGATAGGTTGGAGTCCAGAATGACACCAAGTACTCTGCGCTGCGGGGCGGGTTTGATGGTGGCGTTGATGGATGTGACGGAGAAGTCAATGGGGGGTGGTGTCCGGGCTGGGGGGAAGACAAGAAACTCGGTTTTGGAGAGGTTCAGTTTAAGGAAGTGGAGCGACATCCAGTCTGATATGTCGTTCAGTAGGTGTGTGATTCGGGTGGAGACTGAGGGGGTGAGGTGGGGGGTTGAGAGATAGATTTGTGTGTCGTCGGTATAGAGGTGGTAGTTGAAGCCGTGAGAGTGTATGAGTTGGCCAAGGGAGGAGGTGTAGATGGAGAAGAGAAGGGGCCCGAGGACAGAGCCTTGAGGGACCCCAACAGAGAGGGGGAGTGAGGGGGAGGTGGTAGCATTATAGGTAACGCTGAAAGAGCATTGTGATACCCGGAAAAGTGGAGGATTTCTTCTCTTCATGTATCTAATTAACATGCTGTACTATTCACAGAGCAATAAAAGGCAATAGACATTATAAAGTATATGGTATCTCCAGGAACAGTCATTGACATTTGTTAAGTAAATAATGAAAATTCCATTTAATTGGTGTGACAATCCTGTGCAGAGAATAGGAGACACAGGGATATGGGGCTGACAGAGGAGTCCTCAGGACAGACATGGGTTGAGTTGGGGGAGACTGCAAAAATCACCTGGCACCAAGAGAGGTAAAGGAGGCTGCATGACTGACATGGGACCTGTACCAGAGACTTCAGGACAAACATGGGACCATTAGAGTAATCTACACAACAGATATGGAGCCATTAGAAGAGGCTACAGGGCAGCAGTACGGTTAGTGAAGACTGTGGTACAGACATGGGATCGTTGGAGGAGGCTGTAGGACAGACCAGGGGTGGACTGACAACTCATGGGGCCCTCAGGCAATAGGGGATCATGGGGCCCATGTGTCCTTGCCCACATTCAAAGCACACCCAAAAAAAGCCTATAAAAGGTAACAGGGGCATTTCATGGGGCCCCCTACTGACCCCGGGCCCTCGGGCCGTGCCCGAGTGCTCGAATGTTCAGTCCGCCCCTGGGACAGACATGAGACCATCAGGGAAAGCTGTAGTACAGACATGGGATCATTACAGGAGGCTGCAGGACAGACATGGGCTCATTAGAGGAGGCTGTAGGACAGACACAGGATCATTAGAGGAGGCTGTAGGAGTGGCATGGGATCATTAGAGGAGGCTGTAGGACAGACATGGGATAATTACAGGAGGCTGTAGGACAGACATGGGCTCATTAGAGGAGGCTGTAGGACAAACATGGGATCATTAGAGGAGGCTGTAGGACAGACATGGGATCATTATAGGTGGCTATAGGACAGATATGGGATTATTATAGGTTGCTATAGGACAAACATGGGATCATTAGAGGAGGCTGTAGGACAGACATGGGATCAGTATAGGTGGCTATAGGACAGACATGGGATCATTATAGGTGGCTATAGGACAGATATGGGATTATTATAGGTTGCTATAGGACAAACATGGGATCAATAGAGGAAGCTGTAGTTTAGACATGGGATCATTAGAGGAAGCTGTAGTTTAGACATGGGATCATTAGAGGAGGCTGTAGGACAGACATGGGATCATTCAAGGAGGCTGTAGGACAGACATGAGATCATTAGAGGAAGCTGTAGTTTAGACATGGGATCATTGCAGGAGGCTGTAAGACAGACATGGGATTATTAGAAGAGGCTGTAGGACAGACATTGGATCATTGGAGGAAGCTGTAGGACAGACATGGTATCATTGGAGGAAGCTGTAGGACAGACATGGGATCATTAGAAGAGGCTGTAGGACAGACATAGGATCATTGGAGGAAGCTGTAGGACAGACATGGGATCATTAGAAGAGGCTGTAGGACAGACATGGGATCATTGGAGGAAGCTATAGGACAGGCATAGGATACAACTACCAGAGATAACAAAACGTTCCATGTGACATTTCCTGAGCGATCCCGTCTGCTCTGCATGGGGTGAAGAGGAGCAGAATCATTAGGGGATGATGATGATGAAAACTCTGAACATTAGGGGAACTCTTAAAATCTCTTCTACAGATACCCGGAAAAGTGGAGGATTTCAACTCTTCATGTATCTAATTAACATGCTGTACTATTCACAGAGCAATAAAAGGCAATAGACATTATAAAGTATATGGTATCTCCAGGAACAGTCATTGACATTTGTTAAGTAAATAATGAGAATTCCATTTAATTGGTGTGACAACCCTGTGCAGAGAATAGGAGACACAGGGATATGGGGCCGCCATTGCATGCCAATGTTTGCTCACAGTATACAAGTGAACATAGAGGAAAAAACATCCAGTAAAGAAGCCTTTACTCTGCCAATGCCACAAAAAAAGCCCGGTGAGGCGTGTCAAAGTGTTGCTGGACATATTGTAACCAGGCTTCTTAGTGGCATTGCCACAGTAAACGCTTCTTTCTGGCAACTCGACCATGCAGCTAATTTTTGTTCACGTGTCATCATATTGTTCTCCTTCAAAACAACCACACTGTCTTTTTCCAGAGCATCCTGGATTCTCCTGAAAGGTTTTCTTTGTATCCCCAACAATTCTTCTGGCAGTCATGGCTGCAATCTTTCTTGGTCTACCTGACCTTGGCTCAGTATCAAGAGATCCCCGAACTTTCCATTTCTTAATACATGAATGAACAGTACTGACTGGCATATTTAAGACTTTGGATATCTTTTCATATCCTTTTCCATCTTTATAGTTACATAGTTAGTCTGGCTGAAAAAAGACAAAAGTCCATCCAGTTCAACCATAGAAAAATAAAAAAAAGTTATAATCCTACACCCACAGTTGATCCAGAGGAAGGCAAAAAAACCCCAGCAAAGCACGATCCAATTTGCTCTTGCAGGGAAAAAATTCCTTCCTGATCCCCCGAGAGGCAATTGGATATTCCCTATAAAGTTCTATTACCTTGTTACGCAGGTTTTTTGACAGTTCTTTTCTGATCCCCGTTGCTCAGTATCTAGCCTGCTCAGTGCACCCACGTGAATGCAACTCATTGACTAATTATCCATAGGCACTAATTGCAATTTAAAAAGCCACAGATGTGGGAAATTACCCTTTAATTGCCATTTTAACCCGTGTGTCACCTTGTGTGTCTGTACCAAGGCCAAACATTCCGGGGGGGGGGGGAAACTTCTGATCCGGGACATTCAGGTGATGTCTGCTATCATTATGATTTAAAAAGAAGCCAAATAACCACAGGATGATAAATGGCTTCATATGATCACTAAGGCTGCATTCACACTTGAGCGTTTTGTAGCTTAAAGCTCCAAAAACTCTCAAACTTAAAAAAATCAATTGTCCTCTATGGTGCCAGCTCGCGTGATCAGGTGTGAACAGGCACCATAGAGAACAATTGATATATTTTAGTCCTCATGCACACGGGACGTTTTGATAACACTGGTAAAGTTAGCTGTGTAAAGTCAAGTTAAAAACATGAGTTTTTGTGTTTTTAGTGTTTTTGTATTAGCATTTAGTGGCGTTTTGCTGCATTTAGCAGCCATTTCTTGCGTTTGAATTTTTTAGCTTTTTTTTTTATTACCAAAAATAAAAATTTTTTTGGTCAAAAAAAGTCCAAAAAATGCCAGTTTGCAGCTTTTACTGCATTCTGCTGCATTTTTTAAATTTTCAGTGTTAGGGTGTTTTACAGCTACAAAACTCCTCCAGAAGCCCACTAGTTCTGTTTTTTTTCCAGCCAAAAACGTTGATTCCAGTCTATGTGTGTATGGACACATAGGATAACATGCCGGGGATGGACACATAGGATAACGTGCTGGGGATGGACACATAGGATAACATGTCAGGGATGGACACATAGGAGAACATGCCGGGGATGGACACATAGGATAACATGCCGAGGATGGACACATAGGATAACATGCTGGGGATGGACACATAGGATAACATGCCGGGGATGGACACATAGCATAACGTGCCGGGGATGGACACATAGGATAACATGTCAGGGATGGACACATAGGATAATATGCCGGGGATGGACACATAGGATAACGTGCCGGGGATGGACACATAGGATAACATGTCAGGGATGGACACATAGGAGAACATGCCGGGGATGGACACATAGGAGAACATGCCGGGGATGGACACATAGGATAACATGCCGGGGATGGACACATAGGATAACATGCCGGGGATGGACACATAAGATAACGTGCCGGGGATGGACACATAGGATAACATGTCAGGGATGGACACATAGGAGAACATGCCGGGGATGGACACATAGGATAACATGCCGGGGATGGACACATAGGAGAACGTGCCGGGGATGGACACATAGGATAACATGCCGGGGATGGACACATAGGATAACATGCCAGGGATGGACACATAGGATAACATGCCGGGGATGGACACATATGATAACATGCCAGGGATGGACACATAGGAGAACATGCCGGGGATGGACACATAGGATAACATGCCGGGGATGGACACATAGGATAACATGCCGAGGATGGACACATAGGATAACATGCCGGGGATGGACACATAGGATAACATGCCAGGGATGGACACATAGGATAACATGCCAGGGATGGACACATAGGATAACACGCCGGGGATGGACACATAGGATAACATGCCAGGGATGGACACATAGGATAACATGCCGGGGATGGACACATAGGAGAACATGCCAGGGATGGACACATAGGAGAACATGCCGAGGATGGACACATAGGATAACATGCCAGGGATGGACACATAGGAGAACATGCTGGGGATGGACACATAGGAGAACATGCCAGGGATGGACACATAGGATAACATGGCAGGGATGGACACATAGGATAACATGCCGGGGATGGACACATAGGAGAACATGCCGGGGATGGACACATAGGATAACACGCCGGGGATGGACACATAGGATAACACGCCGGGGATGGACACATAGGATAACATGCCGGGGATGGACACATAGGAGAACATTCCGGGGATGGACACATAGGATAACACGCTGGGGATGGACACATAGGAGAACATGCCGGGGATGGACACATAGGATAACATGCCTGGGATGGACACATAGGAGAACATGCCGGGGATGGACACATAGGATAACATGCCGGGGATGGACACATAGGATAACATGCCGGGGATGGACACATAGGATAACATGCCGGGGATGGACACATAGGATAACATGCCGGGGATGGACACATAGGAGAACATGCCGGGGATGGACACATAGGATAACATGCTGAGGATGGACACATAGGATAACATGCTGGGGATGGACACATAGGATAACATGCTGGGGATGGACACATAGGAGAACATGCCGGGGATGGACACATAGGATAACATGCCGGGGATGGATACATAGGACGGGGATGGACACATAGGAGAACATGCCAGGGATGGACACATAGGAGAACGTGCCGGGGATGGACACATAGGATAACATGCTGAGGATGGACACATAGGAGAACATGCCGGGGATGGACACATAGTATAACATGCCTGGGATGGACACATAGGATAACATGCCGGGGATGGACACATAGGAGAACATGCCGGGGATGGACACACAGGATAACATGCCGGGGATGGACACATAGGAGAACATGCCGGGGATGGACGCATAGGATAACATGCCAGGGATGGACACATAGGAGAACATGCCGGGGATGGACACATAGGAGAACATGCCGGGGATGGACACATAGGAGAACGTGCCGGGGATGGACACATAGGATAACATGCTGAGGATGGACACATAGGATAACATGCTGAGGATGGACACATAGGAGAACATGCCGGGGATGGACACATAGGAGAACATGCCGGGGATGGACACATAGGAGAACATGCCGGGGATGGACACATAGGAGAACATGCTGGGGATGGACACATAGGATAACATGCTGGGGATGGACACATAGGAGAACATGCCGGGGGGTTTACTGGCTGTAGAAAAAAACATCAAAAGCCAAAAACCGTGTGCAGGAGGACTTGTTTGAGCTTTTTTGGAGCTTCAAGTGTGAATGCAGCCTTAATAAAAGACAGTTTTTTTGGCACGATTGGTTATATTTACAATATCAATGGCAAACTTTCACGATTCCTGCCCGGGGATGCAGACTTTTGTGCACAACTGTACATCTACTCTTCGCACTTGTTGGCAGTCATGGTGAGGCATGGTCAGGGGTGGACTGACAACTCATGAGGCCCCCGGGCAATAGGGGATCATGGGGCCCCTGTGTCCTTGCCCAAACTCAAAAAAGCCTATGAAAAAGGTACCAGGGGCATTTTATGGGGCCCCCTACTGACCCCGGGCCCTCGGGCAGTGCCCAAGTTTCCAAATGGTCAGTCTGCCCCTGGGCATGGTGTCGTATGCAGTGAAAGCTTGTCGCTAGTTTAGATAGAGGGGCGGACTGACCATTTAGCCACTCGTGCACTGCCTGAGGGCCCGGGGTCAGTCGGGGGCCCCATGAGATGCCCCTGGTACCTTGCATAGGCTTTTTTGGGTGTGGTTTGAGTGTGGGTGAGGATACAGGGTCCCCATGATCTCCTATTGCCTGGGGGCCCCATGACTTGTCAGTCCGCCCCTGTTTAGATACCATTAAATAAAAGGGTAATATGCCAAGCTGGCCAATGGTCCCATCATAGGATTTCTCATGCTCTTTTTCTGGGTTGCGGAGTGTTCGAATCTTTAATGGCGATTCCAGGGAACATGTTGACAGAAAGCAGAGCTCGCTGTGACTGACGTTTGGAAATGGAGTATTAGATGGTAAGGAAGTGCTTGTATCATGAAGTATGATGGAGTGTGCTGTTCTGGGATGTCACTTCCAGGGAAGGGATCTCAATTTTTTTTCTGAGACATTTGTACAGTATAATAAACAAAAAAGTTTAACTTAAAAATTCTGCGCTATAGTATATACAGTCATGGCCGAAATTGTTGGCACCCTTGATATTTCTCCAGGAAATCATGTATTTCTCACGAAACGTATTGCATTAACACATGTTTTGCTATACACATGTTTATTCCCTTTGTGTGTATTGGGACAAAACAAAAAAAGGGAGGAAAGAAAGCAAATTCGACATAATGTCACACAAACCTCCAAAAATGGGCTGGACAAAAGTATTGGCACCCTTTCACAACTGCGGATAAATAAGAATGTTACAAGCATGTGATGCTCCTGTAAACTCACCTGGGGCAAGTAACAGGTGTGGGCAATATAGAAATCACACCTGAAAGCAGATAAAAAGGAGAGACGTTCACTTAACCTTTGCATTGTGTGTCTGTCTGTGCCACACTAAGCATGGACAACAGAAAGAGGAGACGAGAACTGTCTGAGGACCTGAGAACCAAAATTGTGGCAAAATATCAACAATCTCAAGGTTACAAGTCCATCTCCAGAGAACTAGATTTGCCTTTGTCCACAGTGCGCAACATTATCAAGAAGTTTGCAACCCATGGCACTGTAGCTAATCTCCCTGGTCGTGGACGGATGAGGAAAATTGATGAAAGATTGCAACGCAGAATAGTCCGGATGGTGGATAAGCAGCCCCAAACATGTTCCAAAGACATTCAAGCTGTCCTGCAGGCTCAGGGAGCATCAGTGTCAGCGCGAACTATCCGTCGACATTTAAATGAAATGAAACGCTATGGCAGGAGACCCAGGAGGACCCCACTGCTGACACAGAGACATAAAAAAGCAAGACTACAGTTTGCCAAAATGTACTTGAGTAAGCCAAAAGCCTTCTGGGAAAACGTCTTGTGGACAGATGAGACCAAGATAGAGCTTTTCGGTAAAGCACATCATTCTACTGTTTACCGAAAACGGAATGAGGCCTACAAAGAACAAAACACAGTACCTACGGTAAAATATGGTGGAGGTTCAATGATGTTTTGGGGTTGTTTTGCTGCCTCTGGCACTGGGTGCCTTGACTGTGTGCAAGGCATCATGAAATCTGAGGATTACCAAAGGATTTTGGGTCGCACTGTAGGGCCCAGTGTCAGAAAGCTGGGTTTGCGTCCAAGATCCTGGGTCTTCCAGCAGGACAATGACCCCAAACATACGTCAAAAAGCACTCAGAAATGGATGGCAAAGAAGCGCTGGAGAGTTCTGAAGTGGCCAGCAATGAGCCCAGATCTAAATCCCATTGAACACCTGTGGAGAGATCTTAAAATTGCTGTTGGGAAAAGGTGTCCTTCCAATAAGAGAGACCTGGAGCTGTTTGCAAAGGAAGAGTGGTCCAAAATTCCGGGTGAGAGGTGTCAGAAGCTTATTGATGGTTATAGGAAGCGACTGATTTCAGTTATGTTTTCCAAAGGGTGTGCAACCAAATATTAAGTTAAGGGTGCCAATACTTTTGTCCAGCCCATTTTTGGGGTTTTGTGTGACATTATGTCATATTTGCTTTTCTGCCTCTGTTTTATATTTGTTCCAATACATACAAAGGGAATAAACATGTGTATAGCAAAACATGTGTTAATGCAATACCTTTTTTGTGTGAAATACTTGATTTTCAGGAAAAATATCAAGGGTGCCAACAATTTCGGCCATGACTGTATGTGATTCCCTAATATTAAAAAATTAATAGAACATAAGCAGCCACCTTAATATTGCAGGCAACAATATATCACATAGTAAGACATAAAAGTGCGGCAATATATAACCAAAAAATGAGTGAAAATACATGGAATAAATGAAAAGTCCAATATTATTATTATTATTATTATAATACAGTATTTATAAAGTGCCAATAGTTCGCTCAGCGCTGTACATTACAAAGGGAGACAGAACATGTGACAGAACAATACCAATACAATGCAAAACATGAGGGGATCGAGGGCCCTGCTCCTTGGAGCTTACAATCTAGGAGGGAGGGGATGGTGGTACAGGAGGAGATAGCTGTGGGGGATGGAGTGGTAGGAAGAGTGGAGGAGGTCGGCAAGTTAGCAGGGGGTGGGGTAGGCTTCCCTGAAGAGGTGGGTTTTCAGGGTACGCCTAAAGGAGAGGAGAGTAGGTGATAGTCTGATGGGTTGGGGAAGGGAGTTCCAGAGGATGGGTGACACCCTGGAGAAGTCCTGGAGGCGGGCATGGGAGGAGGAGACCAGGGAACTAGAGAGAAGGAGGTCTTGTGAGGAGCGGAGTGTGCGTGTTGGGTGGTACTTGGATATTAGGTCAGTGATGTAGTTCGGGGCAGTATGGTGGACGGCTTTATATGTCAGTGTTAGGATTTTGAATTTGATCCGTTGGGCAATCGGAAGCCAGTGGAGGGATTGGCAGAGGGGGGTGGCGGAGATGGAGCGGTTGGAAAGGTGAATGAGTCTGGCAGCCGTATTCAGGATGGACTGAAGCGGGGATACCCAGCGGCGAGGCAGGCCAGTGAGGAGGGAGTTGCAGTAGTCGAGTCGTGATATGCTGAGGGAGTGGATGAGCTGTTTAGTGGTTTCTGGGGTTAGGAACGTGCGGATTTTGGCGATGTTGCGGAGGTGGAGTCTACACGAGTTTGTTAAAGCCCCTTTCACCCCCCTGGCGGTATTCCCGAGTGTAGCTCGGGGTAAAGTTTCAGCACCACAAGCGGGAACCCCCCCGAGCTACACTCGGGAATACACTGCAGCGTTGCTCCGGGATCTCTTCTTCACTTACCTTGTCCTGCGCTCCCGCGATGTCCCCCCTGCAGTGTCCCCGGCAATGTCCTCCGGCCGATGCCGGCATCTGTCTTCCGGGTTCCGTTCCCTGCGACGTCATGACGTACGGGGGACGGAACTGGCGGGAAATTTGAAAATGACAAAAAGTGACATTCACTAAATACACTAAAATCACATAGTATAACATTCCTGTATCAAACCATTTCACATACATTTTCTCCCGAGTGCTTTGTCCGGCGCCCTGCCTCCATTTTTACTGTTCTTTCTGCCTGGAAACTGAGAAACGTCCATGGCGTCCAAAAAGCGTCCCTTTAGGTCAGACGCGGTTTTAGACCGGCTAGAGAACAGCGATAGTAAATCAGAACCACTTGCAGAAT
Source organism: Staurois parvus (assembly GCF_062004578.1). Taxonomy (NCBI): domain Eukaryota; kingdom Metazoa; phylum Chordata; class Amphibia; order Anura; family Ranidae; genus Staurois; species Staurois parvus. The sequence continues at coordinate 141,093 of NW_028318311.1, read as the reverse complement.
TGAGTGATAATGATTGGTGGGGGAAATTCCTCATCAGACACTGAAAACGATTCTGCGACTTTGCTCAGCGATGTGCGAACTTGGCGCTCTATTTCAAATTTCAGTGTTTTTGGTTTGATTATATTATTGAATTAAATTTATTATTATATTATTATTTTTTATGATTATTTATTAAATTATAATTTATGATTTTGTGTTTCAAGTTTTATCCTCCCCGGGATGTTTACTAGACTCTTGTTCGGACAGATTTCAGTGAGTTATTCCTAAAAATTACAGCCTACAATAAAAAAAAATACATATTTCCATGCAAAAAATGTACCGCTTTGAGCACAGAAATACTGACATAATCAGACCGCTAGGGAGGCTACACACAGGAAGAAGGCAGTCCCTTTGCTTGCATTGTGCGACATAGATATGCAGGACGAATGGCCCAGTGTAGATGGACATGCATTAATATCCGGGAGAAATACTGACATAATCAGACCGCTAGGGAGGTTAATGGGACATCAATGTTGTCATGAATGCTTCAAATCTGGTCAAGAAGATGAAGAAAATCCACCATCACCGACACCCAAAAAATTCTGCCTCTTACCAGATGAAATTGACCCCCCGGTTAAGGTTGAGCCAAAATGCACAATACAAGATCCAAACGCATGCCAAGGACCATGAATGTGGTGGAAATACCCAGTTGGGGTGTCAGGCAGTCCGTCACGTCTGTAAACTGTAACGGCTGCAATGGGTGAGAATCCTGGAGGTGAGGAGAGTCCGAGGTGCTGAAATCAATATGATGGGGGGGGGGGGTACAGGCAGTACGTTCGTCCCATCAGCAAGGGCCCCAGATTCAGCTTGGAAGCAAGATGAATCCTCCTGTAGATGGCTTGTCCTGGATTGGCAGTCCTGTTCCCATCCTACTGACGACAGGTGAGGAGTAGCTGGACCAGAAGCACTGACACAAACTCCAGCATGCACGGGGCCGGCGCTATGAACCTCCCAGGCGCAATGCATCCTGAGGGAACTTGCTTCGTATTGCGAAAAAAAATTTGTAAATGAATTGAAAACCAATTAATCCGTTCCGGAGGTCAGAAAAAAGTTAAAAAAAAAAGTCTTCTTTGTTCAAAACTCTTTATGAAATGGACTTTAACCACTAGCCTGAAGGGCACTTATACCCCCTTCCTGCGCAGGCCAATTGCACGGTCATGCAACACTGTACCCATTTGAAATTTTTATCATTTTTTTGAGACAGATAGAGCTTTCTTTTGGTGGTATTTAATCACCTCGGGGCTTTTTATTGTTTGCTAAACAAACCAAAAACAACTGAAAATTTTGAAAAAAAAAAGTTTTTTCTTAGTTTTTGTTATAAAATGTTGTAAATAAGTGATTTTTATCCTTCACTGATGTGCGCTAATGAGGCTGCACTGATGAGCACTGATAGGTGACACTGATGGGCACTGATGAGGAGGCACTGGTAGGTGGCACTGATGGGCATTGAAAGGCAGCACTCATACATGGCACTGATAGGCGGCACTGTTAGGTGGTACTGACTGGCACTGGTCGGTGGCACTGACTGACACTGACTGGCAGCACTGATAGGTGGCAATGACTGGCATTGATAGGTGGCCCTGACTGGCACTGATGGGTGACACTGAAAGGCAGCACAGATTGGCACTGATATGTGGCATTGATTTGCACTGGTAGGCACTGATATGTGGCACTGATGGGCACTGGCAGGTGGCATGGATGAGCACTGAGAGCTGGCATTGATGGACACTGACAGGTGGCGCTGCTGGGGCAACACAGATCATCAGGGCACACTGATCATCAGTTTCCTGATGATCAGTGTAGATGTCCCCTCTGAGTAAAGCCGATTACCGGCTCTCCTCTCCTCTGTCAGCGTGACAGCTCGTAGGGAGAGAAATGCCGATAACCGGCATTTCCCTATTTACATGCGATCAGCTGTGATTGGACACAGCTGATCACATGACCGAGCCGACATCTTCATCTCTTTCCGTTGATCGGTGATCCGCTGTGTCCGAGGGACACAGCGCACCACCGATCGCCGTGCTGCGCACTCCCGGAGCCGCGTATGCGCGGTGAGAATGGGAGGACGTCCTATGACATCCTCCCAGAACGAGAGAACCACCTTGTGCTCGTCATTACCTTATATGGCAGGCAGGAGGTGGTTAAAGGCACGGGGAACTCCTAGGCACAATGCATCCTGGGGAAACTTGCTGTGTATTGCAAAAAAAATTGTAAACCGAGGTTTTATTTTTAATGGATTTTCATTCGTAAACCGAAAATTACATTAACCGCGGAGTTCACAAACCGAGGCACGCCTGTATATTGTACAGTCACATCAGTCCCTAACCCTCAAGGGGCGTACAATCTAAGGTCCCTAACCCTCAAGGGGCGTACAATCTAAGGTCCCTAACCCTCAAGGGGTGTACAATCTAAGGTCCCTCACCCTCAAGGGGTGTACAATCTAAGGTCCCTCACCCTCAAGGGGTGTACAATCTAAGGTCCCTAACTCACATCCATACATACACATACTAGGGACAATTTAGACAGGAGACAATTCATCTACCAGCATGTCTTTGGAGTGTGGGAGGAAATCTGTGTACCCGGAGGAAACCCATGCAGGCACAGGGAGAACATGCAAGCTCTAGGCAGGTGGTGCCGTGGTTGGGATTCGAACCAATGACCCGAGTACTGCCAGGCGAAGTGCTAACCATTTATTATTTATAATAATACGTTTCTATGTTGCAGGTATGGTGGCACGTTGGGCAGAAGGTCATGGCATTGTTTGTATTTGTGGTCTATACCAGGGGCGGACTGACAACTCATGGGGCCCCCGGGCAATAGGGGATCATGGGGCCCCTGTGTCCTTGCCCAAACTCAAAAAAGCCTATGAAAAAGGTACCAGGGTCATCTCATGGGGCCCCCTACTGACCCCGGGCCCTCGGGCAGTGCCCGAGTTTCCAAATGGTCAGTCCGCCCCTGGTCTATACATTTTCTCTACGTGATGGCTTCTCCTGCATGATGGAATGCAGATACTCCCGAAGGTGATTTCTAATCCAGTCCATCCCTTCATGGCCGTTCTGGAAAATACCGATAAACAGAAGTGTTTTCTTTGCCGAAGTTACAATGTTTACAAGAATCTGCTTTGTTGCTTCCAAGTGTGAAAACATCGTCATTTGGCAGCAAAACGGTTTTATATCTACAAATCTGACCCCGTGTGGGATTAGTACATTCTGCTTGTCATATTAAATCTCTGAGATATAAATCAAGATCACAGTGTGGTAGAACAGACTGAAACAATGGAGAAGTCGCTGTTAATTTGCACAATATGTGGCCAACAGCATAAGGAAACCACCCAAAATAATGAGTTCAGGTGTTTCCAGTGAGGTGTTCCTGCCATTGCTACAGCTTACAAAGACATAGCAGACACGTGTGCTCTTCTACTGTAGCACCCAGGGGCGGACTGACCATTTGGAAACTTGGGCACTGCCCGAGGGCCCGGGGTCAGTAGGGGGCCCCATGAGATGCCCCTGGTACCTTTTTCATAGGCTTTTTTGAATTTGGGCAAGGACACAGGGGCCTCATGATCCCCTATTGCCTGGGGGCCCCATGAGTTGTCAGTCCACCCCTGGTAGCACCCTCCTAGTTAGGTTTCTACGATGTTAGGAAAATTTAGTTTTTGGCTCCTCTGTGACCAGTGGAGCAGCTTTTGAATTCTTTTGGCTGTTCTGGATTTCACAGGCTGAAGGTTTGATGGTTCTCCCCTGCTTTCTAGAGGCTTCTGGACAGGGGCGGACTGACAACTCATGGGGCCCCCAGGCAATAGGGGATCATGAGGCCCCTGTGTCCTTGCCCAAACTCAAAAAAGCCTATAAAAAAGGTACCAGGGGCATCTCATGGGGCCCCCTACTGACCCCGGGCCCTCGGGCAGTGCCCGAGTTTCCAAATGGTCAGTCCACCCCTGGGTGCTACAGTAGAAGAGCAACACGTGCTATGTCTTTGTAAGCTGTAGCATTGGCAGGAACACCTCACTGGAAACACCTGAACTCATTATTTTGGGTGGTTTCCTTATGCTGTTGGCGTGGTGTGGCCCCTGGTGTGAACCGATCCTAAAGCCCAACTCTGGGCACAAAAAAAGTTTTCCAATGCAGTGGGGCTGTGCCTGCATCAAGGGTTAATTGCTTTTTTTTGTCTAGGGGGCAGGAAAAAGGAAAAATACTTACCTGATCCTCCCCATATAAGACTGGTCCCTGCAGCTTCCCCACTTCCCCTCGGTCTAACGGTCTTCAGCAGTAGACTGGTTCGGACGTCATCAAGCCGATAGACCTGGACTCTGGACAGGAGGATGTCAGGAACAGTCCACCGGGCCCTCGGGCAGTGCCAGAGTTTCCAAATAGTCAGTCCGCCCCTGCTTCTGGAACATAGGAGGTTGGGTAAAGCAAATGTGGAGCCTGAATATTTGATGTGCTTTAGTCAATCCCGGGGGAGGTGGGCCCAGTAGGTGACAGGAGAGCACATAAATAGTTTGAGTCTTGGAGAAGCCTACTGGAGGAATTCCCAGCCTGAGGAGTTCTGCCCCTCTGAGCATACTGCTGGAACATGCTTATTGTTCACTGTCCCAAGCTGTGCCAAAACTTGGGGGGGGGGGGGGTTGCTTCTAAAAACCTTCTCTGAAGCTAATCAAGGAAATTTCACCTGAGGATCTGGTCTGGAAGACTCACTGAAGAGCGCCCAGTGGAAGTTAGAAGGGGTCTGACTGTCCTGTGGTATTGTGAGCATTAACCTCTCCCTCACTGAGGAGTGTCCGGTGGATACTGGAAGGAGACATTTGGACATCCTGTGACATTGTGTCAGGATACTTTCCACAGCAGAGTTTCACAAAGACCTTGCACTCCTACCAGTACGTTACATGGTCACAGGAATTCACACTGGCTCCTGATGGATGCGCGAGGACGCACACAAATGTGTGCTGGTGCACAGCCGCGTGCACTCTTAGCTCGATTTGGCACCAAACTGCCTTTATAATGGAACGAGCTGCCTTAGGTGATCGCTGGTCGATCTTCAGCTCTACAGTACATTTGTTCCTGTGAAAACTTACATCTGTGGATTCCTGTTACTGACTCGGCTTGCCCCTGGACCTGTCTTCTGCCTGCCTCCTGGTTTGACCCCGGCTTGCTTAACGACTTTCTCACTCTGCTCTCCTGTGCATGGCCCTGGCTATACTTCTGACTGCTCTTACTTACATCCACATCCGGTACCTTACCCTGGCTTTGAACTGGCTTTTCTTCTGACTTCAGCTCTGCCTGAGACCCATACTTATCACAGGCACTACCTGTCTGCAGTCACTGCCTCAGTGCCTCAGCCGAATACCTGGGTGTCTCATCTGACAACACCTCAGCGGGAACATCCCTGCAAACAGTTCCAGCAGGTGACACATGCTTCTTTGAGCCTGGTACCTCCTTTATCAATTTCATGGATGCCTGGAGCTTAGCCTCAAAGGAAGCCATCCAGACACCCCTGAAGGTGGCCTCTAACATGATGGCTGGTTAGATGGCTGCCTCTAACATGATGGCTGGTTGATGGTGACCTGATGGTGGCCTCTAACATGATGACTGGTTAGATGGCTGCCTCTAACACGATGGCTGGTTGATGGTGACCTGATGGTGGCCTCTAACATGATGTCTGGTTGATGGTGACCTGATGGTGGCCTCTAACATGATGACTGGTTAGATGGCTGCCTCTAACATGATGGCTGGTTGATGGTGACCTGATGGTGGCCTCTAACATGATGACTGGTTAGATGGCTGCCTCTAACATGATGGCTGGTTGATGGTGACCTGATGGTGGCCTCTAACATGATGACTGGTTAGATGGCTGCCTCTAACACGATGGCTGGTTGATGGTGACCTGATGGTGGCCTCTAACATGATGTCTGGTTGATGGTGACCTGATGGTGGCCTCTAACATGATGACTGGTTAGATGGCTGCCTCTAACATGATGGCTGGTTGATGGTGACCTGATGGTGGCCTCTAACATGATGACTGGTTAGATGGCTGCCTCTAACATGATGGCTGGTTGATGGTGACCTGGTGGTGGTCTCTCACATGATGACTGGTTAGATGGCTGCCTCTAACATGGTGGCTGGTTGATGGTGACCTGATGGTGGCCTCTAACATGATACCTGGTGTGTGCTGTGTTCCTTTGGGTGGAAGAGCCAGTGTTAGTTCTGTCTAGGTTAGTTTTTAAAAAGGGACTCGGTTCTGCCATCTGTACTTGCCCTTGCATATAGACTGTTCAGGGAGACTTAGCAAAGTGGAGAGTTCTCCTGCAAATATTCAGTGAATCTGGAATATCCTATATCCCCCCACACCCCATCCAGGTTCTTCAGCAATAAAAAGTCTAAAGACATCGCCCAGACTGATCTCTGAGCCAGAGTGAATGGACTTTTGCTGTGTGCCTGGCTGCCTCTGCAATAATTCTGGGAAAGAACTGATTAAATTACGATGGCTCCTTCAAGGGTAGTGCACAACCGTATGGGAACAGTTTGGGAAGGCCCTTTTTGTTCCACCATGTCTGTCCCCTGCCTACAGAGCCAGCTCCATAAAAACATAGGTTGGCCAGTTTGGTGTGGAGGAACTCAAGTGTCCTATACGGAGCCTTGGCCTCAACCCTACAGAACACCTTTGGGTTGACATGGGTTGGGTTGAACCAACCTTCTCCTAAAACATCAGTACCTCACAAATGGGCACAAATTCCCAGCATGTAGCTCTCCTCTCAGCCTCCCCCTTATACGCACCTAAGCCCAATCCCGATCCAGCAATGTGCACGACACCAGAAGCTGTCCTGGGTCTATCCCTCCTTGATGGCTGAGACACAGCCAATGACTCCCATTGCTGTCAATCACAGGCAGTGAGCAGAGGGCGGGACAGATCCACACTGTGTGTCGCATAAAGGCAGCTCAGGAGTGAGCATTTACAAGTGCCCCCAGAGCAAGCAGCTTGCTCTGGGGGCACTCAGAAGGGAGGAGATGCCAAAAGCGCTGGTGAGGAACCTGAGAAGAGGAAGATCGGGGCTTCTCTGTGCAAAACCATTATGCAGAGCTGGTAAGTGTGAACCTTTGCAAACATTTTAATTCCCTTGGTCTTGGAATGGGAGTCAAACAAGAAACATAGACATAGGTCAAAGACTGTACACTTTGCAAAGCTATGTAAATGAGGAAAACTTCCGCTCACTTCCATCATCCAATCATGTACAAGCAAGGCCGGGATAAAGGGTGGGCAGGAGAAGAGGTTGCCCTGGGTGCAGTGGGGACTTGGGGGGTTGTGCAATCATGTGCAAGCAACAGTGCTGTTTGTTTTCCTTGCATGTGATTGGGTATTCTTTGCAAAGCTGTAAATCTGTACCTCATTTACTAAGCTTTAAAGAAACTGCACTTACAAAGTGCGCATCCTATTTGCCTTTAGTAAATCAACCCGTGTGCAAGCAAAAATGCTGTTTTTTTTTGTTTTTTTTTTCATTTTTCTTGCATGTGATTGGGTATTTTTTGCCAAGTGAGCATTCACCTCATTTACTAAGCTCTGGAGCAACTGCGATGTCATGTAAGGTGGAGGGCACCACGATGAGATTGGAGGAAGGGGGTTTGTGTTGGGAGGGAGAACTTTGGGGCAGCAGGGGGAAAGATTTGTTCAGAAGGGGAAATTTGGGGAGATTTGTGTAGGAAGGGGAGAAGAGTATTTGTGCTAAGAGGTGGGATTTTGGGGGTTTGTGCTAGATAACGTTTTTCTTTGTTGGGAGGAGGGGGATTTGTGCTAGTAGGGATAATTGGGGGGGGGGGGTATTTGTCCTAGGAGCAGAAATTTGGGGGGGGTGGGTGCTTGGATGGGGGATTGTGGAAGGGGAATTTGTGTTTGGAGGGGGGATTTGAAGGGGAGAGGATAGGATTTGTGTTCAAAGGGGCAATTTGAGGGGTAGAGGATTTGTGCTAGGAGGGGGAATTTGGGGATTTGTGCTAGAAAAAGGTAATATGGTAGGGGGGGAAGGGATTTGTGATAGGATGGGATTTTTTTTGTTGTTGTTTACGGTAAGGGGGTTTTTTGCTAGTAGGTGTAAATGAGGGGGATTTGGGGGTTTGTGTTAGAAAAGGTGATATGGTAGGGGGGGAGGGATTTGTGATAGGAGAGGATTTTGTGTTGTTGGGGGGAAGGGGGATTTGTGCTAGTAGGCATAATTGAGGGGGGATTTGTCCTAGGAGGGGAAATTTGGGGGAGCTTTGTGCTAGGATGGGGGATTCAGGGAGGGGAATTTGTGCTTGGAGGGGGGATTTGGAGGGGAGAGGAATTGTGCTCAAAGGGGAAATTTGAGGGGTAAAGGATTTGGGGGTTTGTGCTAGAAAAGGTGATATGGTAGGGGGGAAGGGATTTGTGATAGGAGAGGATTTTTTTGTTGTTGGAGGGAATGGGGATGTGTGCTAGTAGGGATAAGGGAGGGGAGATTTGTCCTAGGAAGGGAAATTTAGGGAAGATTTGTGCTAGGATGGGAGATTGGAGGAGGGGGATTTGGAGGGGAGAGAGATTGTGCTCAAAGGGGAGATTTGAGGGGTAGAGGACTTGGAGGTTTGTGCTAGAAAAGATGATATGGTAGGGGGGAAGGGATTTGTGATAGGAGGGATACTTGAGGGGGGGGGGGCAATAATTGAGGGAGGGAGAATTTGTCCTAGGAGGGGAAATTTGGGGGAGATTTGTGCTAGGATGGGGGATTCAGGGAGGGGAATTTGTGCTTGGAGGGGGGGATTTGGAGGGGAGAGGAATTGTGCTCAAAGGGGAAATTTGAGGGGTAGAGGACTTGGGGGTTTGTGCTAGAAAAGATGATATGGTAGGGGGGAAGGGATTTGTGATAGGAGGGATAATTGAAGGGGGGGGGATTTGTCCTAGGAGGGGAAATTTGGGGGAGATGTGTGCTAGGATGGGGGATTGGAGGATAGCGATTTGGAGGGGAGGGGAGTGGATTTGTGCTCAAAGGTGAAGTTTGAGGGGTAGAGAATATGTGCTAGGAGGGGGGGTTTCCTGCTAGGGGCATATGGGGAGAAGAGAGGATTGGGGGGGGAAGAAAGATTTCTGTTTGGAGAGGGCAATTCAGCAGGGGGGCGGATCTGTATTGGAAGGAGAGGGACCTTACGCTTAGGAAGTAAGCATGCAGATTAGTGCTTGATTTTTTTCTTGGGGGGGGGGGATATTTGCTGACACATAATACTCATACATCTTGGGGGGGGGGATATCTGCTGATACATAATACTCATACATCTTGGGGGGGGGGGATATTTGCTGATACATAGTACTCATACATCTTGGGGGGGGGGGGATATTTGCTGATACATAATACTCATACATCTTGGGGGGGGGATATTTGCTGATACATAATACTCATACATCTTGGGGGGGATATTTGCTGACACATAATACTCATACATTTTGAGGGGGATATTTGCTGACACATAATACTCATACATTTTGGGGGGGGGGGGGATATTTGCCGATACATATTACTCATACATCTTGGGGGGGGGGTATTTGCTGACACATAATACTCATACATTTTGGGGGGGGGGGATATTTGCTGACACATAATACTCATACATCTTGGGGGGGGGGGATATTTGCTGACACATAATACTCATACATCTTGGGGGGGGGGTATTTGCTGACACATAATACTCATACATCTTGGGGGGGGTATTTGCTGACACATAATACTCATACATCTTGGGGGGGGATTTGCTGACACATAATACTCATACATCTTGGGGGGGGATTTGCTGACACATAATACTCATACATCTTGGGGGGGGTATTTGCTGACACATAATACTCATACATCTTGGGGGGGGGGATATTTGCTGACACATAATACTCATACATCTTGGGGGGGGGGATATTTGCTGACACATAATACTCATACATCTTGGGGGGGTATTTGCTGACACATAATACTCATACATCTTGGGGGGGGTATTTGCTGACACATAATACTCATACATTTGGGGGGGGGGTATTTGCTGACACATAATACTCATACATCTTGGGGGGGGTATTTGCTGACACATAATACTCATACATTTTGGGGGGGGGGATATTTGCTGATACATAATACTCATACATTTTGGGGGGGATATTTGCTGACACATAATACTCATACATTTTGGGGGGGGGGGGTATTTGCTGACACATAATACTCATACATCGTGGGGGGGATATTTGCTGACACATAATACTCGTACATTTTGGGGGGGGGGGATATTTGCTGACACATAATACTCATACATTTTGGGGGGGGGTATTTGCTGACACATAATACTCATACATCGTGGGGGGGATATTTGCTGACACATAATACCCATACATTTTGGGGGGGGATATTTGCTGACACATAATACTCATACATCTTGGGGGGGGGGTATTTGCTGACACATAATACTCATACATTTTGGGGGGGGATATTTGCTGACACATAATACTCATACATCTTGGGGGGGGGTATTTGCTGACACATAATACTCATACATTTTGGGGGGGGGTATTTGCTGACACATAATACTCATACATCTTGGGGGGGATATTTGCTGATACATAATACTCATACATCTTGGGGGGGATATTTGCTGACACATAATACTCATACATTTTGGGGGGGGGCACAATTTGGCATGTTCGCCCTGGGCTTTGGATGACCTTGTCCCGGCACTGCCCGTATGTCCCTGTTTACTCGAGTTGGTGGAGGGGGTCCAACTGGAGGGGGTCCAACTGGAGGGGGTCCAATCGGTGGAGGGGGTCCGATGGGAGGGGGTCCAATCGGTGGAGGGGGTCCACGGCAGACAACCTCTGCGCTCCATAACCCGATATTGCTGAATGCTCAGTGTGGGAAACTTTCTATACATTATCAAGACACGGCAGCGCAGTGCCAGAACCCGGATCATCACCATTTGCTGTAGTTCTGCTTCCATTAAGAAAGATTTATGCTCGGCTTCTTCCTAGAAGAGTTTTGACAAGTTATAAAAACCACAAGCGGAAGGAATTAGTTTTTTGGCAGCATTGGATCCTTCAGAAGAATTTTTAGTAAAACTTCCTAGCGCTTGTGAAAGTCCCGATGTACCCCGCCGTCACAATGTCACGTATTCCGTTCTCCCTGGAAATCACGCGTCTGCCGAGAGATGAATATTCATGGGATTCGTGTCGATAAAACAAACATTCGATAGGAGAAGCGGATCAGGTATGTCCCAGAGGGAAGACGAGGCCCCGGATCTCCCAATCTCACGGTTGGATCTGGACGCCGGTTTAGACTTGTTCTGCGATAATGTGATCAGGATACGGAGGAGAATTTCCACATTTCCGGAACGTGTTTGTAGAAATATGAACGGTGTCATTCATCAGAAGTGCTGCCTTCATCTCCTCTCATCCCAGGGGTGGACTGACAACTCATGGGGCCCCCGGGCAATAGGGGATCATGGGGCCCCTGTGTCCTTGCCCAAACTCAAAAAAGCCTATGAAAAAGGTACCAGGGGCATCTCATGGGGGCCCACTACTGACCCAGGGCCCTCGGGCAGTGCCCGAGTTTCCAAATGGTCAGTCTGCCCCTGACCCAATGCTTCCAGAAACTCAGCTGTGATCCCAGCACCCCAGTACTCTCCTATGTTCTTGTGTTCCCAGCACCCCTATAATCCCAGAGACTCTCCTGTGTTCCCGTGATCCCAGCGCTCCCAAAACTCTCCTGTGTTCCCATACCAGGGGCATCTCATGGGGCCCTCTACTGACCCCGGGCCCTCGGGCAGTGCCCGAGTTTCCAAATGGTCAGTCTGCCCCTGTCTCATCCTGTTATGGCGTGGGAGAGGATGAGGCCCAGGAATCCTCCTATCTACTGTCCAGAAACCGCAGATGATGCATCCTGGGAGCCTCATCACCAATTTCTTGTGATCTTCGATAGTCAATAAAAGTTCACGGCGTCTGATTCCAACATTGTCGTCTGAATTCAACATGGAGGAGTGTGCTGGCAAGCTCTATATGACAAGTATATTAACCCCTCGCCTACCAGTAACTTCCACCCCCTTCCTGCCCCGGCCAATTTTCAGCTTTCACCGCTGTTGCACTTTGAATGACAATTGCACAGTCATGCGACACTGTACCCATATGACATTTTTATCATTTGTTCACACAAATAGAGCTTTCTTTTGGTGGTATTTACTCGCCGCTGGGTGTTTTTATTTTTTGCACTATAAACAAAAAAAGAGCAAAAAATTTTAAAAAAAGTTTTTGTTTCTATTATAAAATTTTGAAAACAGGTTATTTTTCTCCTTCACTGATGTGCGTTGACGAGGCTGCGCTGATGGGTACTGATAGGCAGCACCAGGGGCGGACTGACCATTCGAGCACTCGGACACTGCCCAAGGGCCCGGGGTCAGTAGGGGGCCCCATGAGATGCCCCTGGTACCTTTCATTGGCTTTTTCATAGACTTTTTTGAATGTTGGCAAGGACACAAGGGCCCCATGATCCCCTATTGCCCGGGGGCCCTATGAGTTGTCAGTCCGCCCCTGGGCAGCACTGATGTGCATTGATGAGGCTGCACTTATAGGCATTATTGATGGGCACTTATAGGCAGCACTGATGGGCACTGATAGGTGGCATTGATAGGCGGCACTGATGAGCTGGTACTGATGATGCTGCACTGATGGGCAGCACTGATGGGCGACACTGATGGTTGGCACTGCAGGGCACAGGTGGTTGGCACTGATGGGTATAGGTGGGTGGCACTTCTAGGCACAGGTGGGTGGCACTGCAGGGCACAGATAGGTGGCACTGATGGGTACAAGTGGGTGGCACTGATTGGTACAAATGGGTGGCATTGCTGGGCACAGGTAGGTGGCACTGCTGGGCACAGATAGGTGGCACTGATGGGTACAAGTGGGTGGCACTGATCGGTACAAATGGGTGGCATTGCTGGGCACAGGTGGGTGGCACTGCTGGGCACAGATGGGTGGCACTGATGGGTACAAGTGGGTGGAACTGATGGGTACAAGTGGGTGGCATTGCTGGGCACAAGTGGGTGGCACAGATGGGTGGCACTGCTGGGCACTGATCATCAGTGCCCTGATGATCAGCGCTGATCTCTTCTCTGACAATTGTCGGTTAACGGCGGTACTTTCCTCACTCTGTGACAGCGCGAGGAAAGTGCAGCCAATAACCGGCAACTGTATTTACCGGGTGATCTGCTGTGTCATTGGACTCAGCTGATCACGTGGTAAAAGGCCATCGTGATTGGCCGTTTACCGTATCCTTTGATCAGTTATGTGCGTAGGACACAGCCATCACCGGCGGCGCCAGGTGCACACAGCTGGGGGAGCGCAAGGGGCGTGTTCTGGAAGGACGTCCTTCCAGAACCAGACAACCGCGCTGTAGCCGTACTTTGGATATAGCACGGTAGGGAACTGGTTAAAGGATCAGGCCTGTGTGGAGGAGCTTACACTCTAATATCCCACCACAGTCACACACGGGGGTTGGTTTACTAAAGGCAAATAGACTGAGCACTTTGCAAATGCAGGTGCTCCAGAGCTTAGGAAAAGAGCAGAGGCTCTACTGATTTCCATCATCCAGTCAAAGCAAAAGTGCTTTTTTTTTTTTTCATTTTTCTTGCACATGATTGGATATTCCTTGCAAAGTGAATCTTTATCTCATATACAAAGCTCTGGAGCGATCGCACTTGCAACTGCAACTTGTATGGTGCACAGCCTATTTGCCTTTAGCAAATCAACCTCAAAGTGTGCACTCTGCAAAGTGCAGTTCCTCCAGAGCTTAGTAAATGAGGGGAAGCTCAGCCAATCATGTGCAAGCAAAAATGCTGTACTTTTTATTTTTCTTGCTCCTGATTGGGTATTCTTGACAAAGTAAAGCTTTACCTCATTTACAAAGATTTGGAGCAACTGCACTTTCAGAGTGCACAGCCTATTTGCCTTTAGTAAATCAACCCCACTATTATTAATATACATTTCTATAGCGCTGACATATTCTGTGGTGTTGTACAGACAACCGTGAACAAATCACATCAGTCTCTGTACCAGAGGAGCTTACACTCTAAAGTCACACACTATTATTATTATACCTTTATATAGCTCTGACATATACCGCAGTGCTGTACAGAGAACACTGAGCCAGTCACAGCAGTCTCTGCACCAGAGGAGCTTACACTCTAATGTCCCCTCCCCCAGAGTCACATCAGTCTCTGTACCAGAGGAGCTTGCACTCTAAAGTCACACACTATTATTATTATACCTTTATATAGCTCTGACATATACCGCAGTGCTGTACAGAGATCACTGAGACAGTCCCATCAGTCTCTGTACCAGAGGAGCTTACACTCTAAAGTCCCTCCACAGTCACATCAGTCTCTGCACCAGAGGAGCTTACACTCTAATGTCCCCTCCCCCACAGACACACATTATTTTATTATTATACATGTATATAGCTCTGACATATACCGCAGCGCTGTACAGAGAACACCAAGCCAGTCACATCAGTCTCTGCACCAGAAGAGCTTACACTCTAATAATCCCCCCATAAAAATAAGTTATATAGCTCTGACATAACTCAGTGTTCTCTGTACAGCACTGCGGTATATGTCAGAGCTATATAAATGTACAATAATAATAGTGTGTGACTGTGGGGGAGGGGACATTAGAGTGTAAGCTCCTCTGGTGCAGAGACTGATGTGACTGTGGGGGAGGGGACATTAGAGTGTAAGCTCCTCTGTTACAGAGACTGATGTGACTGGCTCAGTGTTCTCTGTACAGCGCTGCGTTATATTTATATCAGTCTCTGAACCAGAGGAGCTTGCACTCTAATGTCCCCTCCCCCACAGTCACATCAGTCTCTGTACCAGAGGAGCTTGCACTCTAATGTCCCCTCCCCCACAGTCACATCAGTCTCTGTACCAGAGGAGCTTGCACTCTAATGTCCCCTCCCCCACAGTCACATCAGTCTCTGTACCAGAGGAGCTTGCACTCTAATGTCCCCTCCCCCACAGTCACATCAGTCTCTGTACCAGAGGAGCTTACACTCTAATGTCCCCTCCCCCCACAGTCACATCAGTCTCTGTACCAGAGGAGCTTGCACTCTAATGTCCCCTCCCCCACAGTCACATCAGTCTCTGTACCAGAGGAGCTTGCACTCTAATGTCCCATCCCCCACAGTCACGCACGATTACTATACATTTATATAGCTCTGACCTATACCATAGTGCTGTACAAAGAGTAATGTGATGTCTTTTTTCAAAGTCCTACATGAAAGCCAATTTAAATGGAGACCCCTTAACCCAACAGGTTATATTTGGAGGAAACTGGAGCACCCCATGGAAATGCACGCAAACTCCATGCAGATAGGGAAAGGGACTGAATTTAGCCCCCCCCCCCCCGGGTGATGCAAGGCTACAATGCTAACTACCCAGCCACTGTGCTCCCCCCTAGGTGCTGTAAGTGCCCGGTCATACCAGTGCGATTTGAGAATTGAAATCGCACCTAGTGAATGTCGGTGTCTTCACATGTGCGATTTGCTGCGGCGTGATTTCTAAAGTAGTTCTTGCGTGACTTTTTCTGCAGTTGTGTCGCGATTTCACATACATAGAATATAATGGAAATCACACTGCAAATGGAAAGTAATCGTTGAAAATCTTCACAAGTCGCAATAAAGTCAGAAATCGCACCTGAAATCTCATGTAATGAATGTGAATGTCGGTGTCTTAACACGTGCGATTGGCTGCGGCGTGATTTCTAAAGTAGTTCTTGCGTGACTTTTTCTGCAGTTTTGCTGCGATTTCACATACATAGAATATAATGGAAATCGCACAGCAAATGGAATGAAATCGTTGAAAATCTTCACAAGTCGCAATAAAGTCAGAAATCGCACCTGAAATCTCATGTAGTGAATGTCGGTGTCTTAACACGTGCGATTGGCTGCGGCATGATTTCTAAAATAGTTCTTTCATTTATTTTTCTGCAATTTTGTTGTGATTTCACATACATAGAATATAATGGAAATCGCACTGCAAATCGCAAGAAATGCTTGAAAATCTTCACAAGTCGCAATAAAGTCTTCAGAAATCGCACCTGAAGTTGCGCTGAAATAGCATACAAATCGCACGATTTTAAATCGCAGGGGGTGTGTCCAGTAGCGATCAATAAAGATGAGATTTGAAGTTGCGCTGGCAGTCACGGATCACTCTGGATGGAAGAATACGGAGAACAATGAACATTTATAGGTTATTCCCCTTTCCCCAGCAATGTGGAGAGACGAACGCAGAATTCGCTGCGAGATGTGACATCGAACAAGGCCTGGAAACACGGGGGCTTTCCAATCTGCTTTCACTTCCATTTCATCGCAGCCTGGGCAGGTTTGTAGGTGATGGAGGTGACATATTGATGAACAAACAGAAGCGGGGGAGGGGATTCCACTGGGATCCATGGACAAAGGCACAATATAGACCAGCATCCTCGGAAAGACACAGAGCCCTGGGTGGGAAGGCCTGGCTCTCTTGCGTCACCTATTGGTCAACAGTGGAATGACAGAGGATTATAAAAATGATTTACAAAGTTTTAATTTGTATCCTTTTAATGTAAAATTGTATCCAAAGCCTTATAATTGAACTTCTCCTGTTTTCTCCTTTTTGTTCTGTTATATTTAACCTATGAGAGCAAATTTTTTCTTTCATCTGTTTAAGGAGATAAATCCAATTGCTCTTAGATTGCAAGCTCCCAGGATCAGGGACCTCCTAACCCTCTTTTATTTTTTATTTATTTGGGGTACTTATATATCACCGTCAATTTATGCAGCACTTTACATATATTATTGTACATTCACATCAGTCCCTAACAGGGGCAGACTGACCATTTGGAAACTCGGGCACTGCCTGAGGGCCCGGGGTCAGTAGGGGGCCCCATGAGATGCCCCTGGTACCTTTTTCATAGGCTTTTTTGAGTTTGGGCAAGAACACAAGGGCCCAGGGGCGGACTGACAACTCATGGGGCCCCCGGGCAATAGGGGATCATGGGGCCCCTGTGTCCTTGCCCAAACTCAAAAAAGCCTATGAAAAAGGTACCAGGGGCATCCTACTGACCCTGGGCCCTTGGGCAGTGCCCGAGTTTCCAAATGGTCAGTCTGCTCCTGCAGGGGCGCCATGATCCCCTATTGCCTGGGGGCCCCATGAGTTGTCAGTCCACCCCTGGTCCCTAACCCTCAAGGGGCATACAATCTAAGGTCCCTAACTCACATTCATACATACACATACTAGGGACAATTTAGACAGGAGACAATTCACCTCCCAGCATGTCCCTGGAGTGTGGGAGGAAATCAGAGTACCCAGAGGAAACCCACACAGGCACAGGGAGAACATGCAAACTCCAGGCAGGTGGTGCTGTGGTTGGGATATGAACCGGCGACCTTAGTACTGCCAGGCGGAAGTGCTAACCACTTAGCCACTGTGCTGCCCAACTCTCTTGTATTGAACTGTATAGTTGCTATATTGTCTCCCTTTATATTGTAAAGCGCTGAGCAAACTGTTGGCGCCATAAATCCTGTATAATAATAATCTCTGGAAGATTCCCCCCCCCCCCCCTCTTCCTGACCAGGCCATTTTTTGCAATACTGATAAATTACTTTTAACTGATAATTGCGCAGTCATGCAACACTGCACCCAAATTAAATGTATGTTCTTTTTTTCCCACAATAGAGCTTTCTTAAGGTTGTATTTGATCACCTCTGCAAGTTTTAATTTTTGTGCTGTAAACAAAAAAAAGACCATTTTGAAAAAAAAACAAAACAATATTTTTTATTTTTTGCTATAAAACATATCCAATAGAAAAAAATTTAATTCCTCCATCATTCTTAGAGAAATGGGAAAGGGAACTGGGAACAAAAATGAATGAACAACAGAAAAATAAAATGGTTTATCAGCGTATCAAACGCAAAGCGCTTGTAAACGCGTCAAATCGTGTTTATAAGCATTTGAATTTTTTTTTTAACTCTTCCAGTTACCGATGCTGTCCAGAGCCTTTTTTCATCATGAAAAATGCGTGCAAAGCGTTTTCACGGTACTCAAATGGACAAAACACTGAACACAGGATGTTCCTACTAAGCTTGCCACATGTTGTAATGACCAATTCACACCTCAGACCTCTCCCACCCTTGGAAACAAAAGATATGTTAAGGACCAATTCACTCCTCAGACCTCTCCCACCCTTGGAAACAAAAGATATGTTAATGACCATTCACACCTCAGACCTCTCCCACCCTTGGAAACAACAGATATGTTAATGACCAATTCACTCCTCAGACCTCTCCCACCCTTGGAAACAAAAGATATGTTAATGACAAATTCACACCTTAGACCTCTCTGGCCCTTGGAAACAAAAGATATGTTAATAACCAATTCACACCTCAGACCTCTCTCACCCTTGAAAACAACAGATATGTTAATGACCAATTCACACCTCAGACCTCTCCCACCCTTGGAAACAACAGATATGTTAATGACCAATTCACGCATTAGACGTCTCCCACCCTTGGAAACAAAAGATATGTTAATGACCAATTCACACCTCAGACCTCTCTCACCCTTGGAAACAAAAGATATGTTATTGACCAATTCACACTTCAGACCTCTCCCACCCTTGGGAACAAAAGATATGTTAATGACCATTCACGCCTCAAATTTCTCATGAAGACCCCCTGCCAAGTGACCTTAATGACTCCCCCCACCAGACACCTTTCCCACCCTTGGAAACATAAGAAATGTTAATGAGCAACTCACACCTAAGCTAATCTCAACACATACTGCTGTCTCTGCTTCTACTCTCTGTATTTCTCTGAAACAGTCTGAAATAGTTAATAATTCACCACTTTTCAGTGCATTCTGGGCATTTGGGAGGTTATCCTGTGCTTATCTTTAAAAAACGCTTCTAAACGCAAACAAGCATTAATGCGCATAACGCATTATGCAAGCGCAGCTAAACAGACGTTTTTCAACCTGTTTTCCAGCAGTCAGTTTCCATCATTCAGAAGTGTCCCGTGTACATGGAGCCTTAAGTTAACACATGGGGTGATTGAATATGAATACAGTTGAAATGTTTAATGAAATGGTATTTGACACCATTGAGTGTTGCACATAGACAACGAGTAGTAATCGCAGTGCTGGAGTGGGTTGCCGTTCATAAGCGGCTCCCTGGGAGCACGCAGCACCGCAATCCAGTGCCCGCTGTGTCCCCTGGGAACACCGATCGCTGTACAGGACCTCGGTGTGAGGTCCAGATCATGTGATCACTGATTGGCCAATCAGTGATCACATGAATAGTAGGAAACAAGATGTCACTTCTGACATCATTGCTTACTACGTGTGAAATCTGCGGATGATAACAGAGATCACATGGTACAGGGCTATTCACAACAGCCTTGTACCATGTGACAAGCTGTGACCAATCACAGCTCTCACAGTGTTTCTCAATGGCTGCAGGAATGCAGCCAGAGAGAAGGAGAAATGATTGCTTTTACAGCCTTTATGGGTGTAAAAGCAATCAGTGTAAAAGAAAAAAAAAAATCTTCATCGCCCCCCACAAGTAATACAGTGTCACTATGGTGACACTGTACTGCTAGGGTGACGGCATGTTAAAAAAATAAAAACATAAATAATAATATAAAAAAATTAAATAAAAATGAAAAAAAAATGTTTTTCAATTATAATTTTTGGTTATAAACTAATTTGGATTTTTTTTTTTTTTACTAAAAAGATAACCGAATAAATTTTGGCCAAGATTATTTATTTGCAAATTTTTATAAGAAAAACACTTTTTTTCAAAATTTTTGGACCTTTTCATTTATGTAGCACAAAAAATAAAAATCCCAGCGGTGAATAAATACCACCAAAATAAAGTTTTATCTGTCTCAAAACAATGCTCAAAAATTCATATGGGTATGGTGTGTTGTATGACCGCGCAAGTATTATTATTATTATACAGTATTTATAAAGCGACAATAGTTCGCTCAGTGCTGTACATTACAAAGGGGGACAGAACATGTGACAGAACAATACCAATACAATGCAAAACATGAGGGGATCGAGGGCCCTGCTCTTTGGAGCTTACAATCTAGGAGGGAGGGGATGGTGGCACAGGAGGAGATAGCTGTGGGGGATGGAGTGGTAGGAAGAGTGGAGGAGGTCGGCAGGTTAGCAGGGGGTGGGGTAGGCTTCCCTGAAGAGATGGGTTTTCAGGTTGCGCCTAAAGGAGAGGAGAGTAGGTGATAATCTGATGGGTTGGGGTAGGGAGTTCCAGAGGATGGGTGACGCCCTGGAGAAATCCTGGAGGCGGGCATGGGAGGAGGAGACCAGGGAACTAGAGAGAAGGAGGTCTTGTGAGGAGCGGAGTGTGCGTGTTGGGCGGTACTTGGATATTAGGTCAGTGATGTAGTTCGGGGCAGTGTGGTGGACAGCTTTGTATGTCAGTGTTAGGATTTTGAATTTGATCCGTTGTGCAATCGGAAGCCAGTGGAGGGATTGGTAGAGGGGGGTGGAGCCAGTGGAGGGATTGGCAGAGGGGGGTGGAGCCAGTGGAGGGATTGGCAGAGGGGGATGGAGGAAACGGAGCGGTTGGTGAGGTGAATGAGTCTGGCAGCTGTATTCAGGATCGACTGATGCGGGGATAGCCTGTGAGGAGGCAGGCCAGTGAGGAGGGAGTTGCAGTAGTCCAGTCATGATATGATGAGGTCATTCAAAGTGTGATAGCGCTGAAAGCTGAAAATTGGCCTGGACAGGACGGGGGGGGAAGTGTCCGGACTTGAAGTGGTTAAGGAAACAATGGCACATATATGGTGGGATTGTCCAAAAATACAGGGGGTTTTGGCCAGATATAATCCAGTTGATACCGGAGATACTGGGGACCACTATACAGAACGATCCGTAGCTGCGTCTATTTTATACGTCAGATATATCAGTGAAACAGTATAAAAATAGTGCATTATATCATCTAATTAGCGTGGCTAAGGGACTTATTCCCACATTCTGGCAGGTACAGGAGCCTCCAACATTGAGGGACTGGATAGACAAGGTTGAATATATAAATACGATGGAGGAGTTATATCATATAGATGAAGATAAAATGGGAACATTTAGAAAGGAATGGGGTAGATGGCATGACTACAAGACATCTAAAATATATATGGAAATAGTGGGGTCCGAAGCTTTATTTAATGGTCACATAATATCAACAGCGGCTTGTACTGTTGATATTATGTGACCATTTATTAAAGCTTCAGACCCTTTTGCGGATTCCTTGGTGTGCTGATGACATTTTTCTTTCTGGATTGGTTGCAGTTCTGAGCCTGTGGCCACTACAGCACCCAAACACCATTTACAGCCACCTGCAGGAATGGGTGCGTTGGGATAACTACATTTTGGACTGCCTGGATCAGTCACTGGTCGTAGGTGGGGGGTTACGTGGGTGGGTAGGGAGAAGTCCCTCTAGGCAGTTGTACCCAATGGTGGATATTGGAGGTAAACCCTCTTAGGGTTTGGGCTGCTGCCCTTCTGGTACGGCCTTGAAGTCATCTCCACACGTAGACTTGGAATAGTAGAAAAGAAGGAGCGCCCGATGTCCAAAAGAATGAACTGTTAATGCACGCTATTAAATGGGGAAAATTTCCACGTCGGTTATATATTTTCCAGGTTTCGGAGGAAAAGACGACAGAGTGACCCCTGTTATTCCAGGGGCAGCAATGTAGATTGTAAGACTAATGATGCTGCCATGCAAAATCCACCTACATGACTCCGCTTTAGGAGAGCGAAACAATCCTCCTCCTAATTACCCGTTAAGATCGTTCTGTGCCATTACACAATACATGATACGCCCTCGTTATATAAATGTGTTGCGGAGGGAGGGGTGCATGGACAGTTTATGTACAGAAGAACCTGGGAGATCGGAGAGCGTGACAGGTCCTCTTGTGTGAGAAGACACACTGCTAATTCCTCTATTGTGGGACAAGTTGACTACAGATAGACAAAGATATCTTCAAAGAAAACCACAACACAGGCTGACCGAATGAGAGCCATAACACACTGCTAATGGGCCTGTGGCGTGACCAGGCCTGTATACCTGCATATAGCCAACGGTAATGACGTATATCCCAACACCTGACCTTCTCTAACCATGGCTAGTGCACAAGAGATAGGGTAGTCAAGACCCCCTACACCACCATCTCACTCTCTCACATACCCCCCTTTAATCTATCATTAAAGAAAAACATAACACCGATTGGAGTAAAATGACCAATACGGCCTTTTATTAACACTTCAACTTCAATACACAAAACGTTCCTCAAAACAGAAACATACAGGAGAAGTTGTTGGTCTTCGAAGGCACCAAATAAAAACCAATATCCTCCTGCGGAACCTATATTATAACTAGGCCTCCAGCCGCAACGCACCGACTTGGAGACAAAACATACCATCCGCAGTGCAGAACCACCACCTTCCAGTTAAACCTCGGTTAATTGGAATGCCCCCCGGGCACACCATGCCACCGAAGGGTCCCAACCATTAGCTTTAGCTTCAAAATAAGTGCCACATCCAAAGACCAACAACCGACCCCGGAACCCGAACAAAAAACCCCGGGGAGTGACAAAACACCCACACAACCCCAAGGGAGGGCGGGAGGGAAGCTCACTCTCCACTGTCTCCTCCTGCACTGATTGACAACCCTCCCCCATCCACACCCAAAAGGTGTCGAAGACCCCGCCCTACGCCCCCCAGTTACCATTCAAGTAACTTGGCCATATCCTGAATCCCACCTTTTCCTTTTGTTAACCCTTTCCTGTCTTTTTTAACCACCTCTTAGCCTAGTCATGTCTGCCCTGCACTATTTTCTTTTCTTTCCTTTCGCTACGGGCATCTCTTAACCAGTACTGCTGCCATACATAAAATCACTATCTGACACACATGGCACGTGACGTGGTCTCTACCAAGTCCCTACCAAGGGGACAGAATCAAAAGCAGGCCGCACACTGTACAAGTTTTGGCCAGGCTCCGGATCAACCAGCTGAAATTCGCATCATGGGTCGCCCTATCAGTCCCCTCCCACCTGAGGTACTTCAAATGAAAAATCTAAGGAGCTTTGCAAAAAATTGGCAGCAGAACTGTGGCTGAATCCAGTCAGGTCTTCTGAGAGTCCAGCATGGAGAATCCATCCATGTTATATTGCAGAGGTCTCCAAACTTTATAAACAAAGGGCCAATTTACTGTCCTTCAAACTTTTAGAGGGGCTGGACTATGGCCATTGGGAGTAGAAATTGTCCCGGCATCAGTGAAAGTAAACAATGCTGCATCGTTGGTGTCAGTGGGAGGAATTGTGCCCCATTATTGGTGTCATTGGGTGGAATTGTGCTCCATTATTGGTGTCATTGGGAGGAACTGTGCCCCATCGTTAGCATCATTGGGAGAAATTGTGCTCCATCATTGGTGTCATTGGGTGGAATTGTGCCCATTCGTTAGTGTCATTGGGAGAAATTGTGCTCCATCATTGGTGTCATTGGATGGAAGTGTGCTCCATAATTGGTGTCATTGGGAGGAATTGTGCTCCATCATTGGTGTTATTGGGCAGAAGTGTGCAACATCATTGGTGTCAGTGGAAGAAGTAGTGCCCCAAACTGGCCCTTTGCTTAGAAAGTTTGGAGACCCCTGCTATATATGCTAAACTGATGTTCAGTAATAATCACCAATTATAATAAAGCCTACATTTACTCCAAAAAAAAAAAATCAGCACAAGGGACATTACTTTCTGTCGATGCCATTTGTCCCTTTTGCTCTTGTCTCATCCTGTAGGAGAAATCTTCCTCCTCCTCCCAACCCCTGCTGCCGTAATCTTCCAATGTGGAGGAGGTAATAGAGCCAATGGAGCTGTACCAGGCACTCATGAAAACTCATCAATTGTAAATAATGTTCCTTGTAATCATTTTTTGTTTTTTTTTGGGGGGGGGTTGGTTCGGGGGGGGGGGGGGTTGAGTAAGCATAGGTTTTAACAATGATAATGTCCAAAAAAACAAATACAGATTTTTTTTAAAAAACTGTACAGACCCTTTAAATTGGTCATCAATGGCCACTTGTATTGTTGATCAGAAAGGAGATCAATCCGCCATTGCTCAAGGAGCCCCTGAAAAGCTTCAGCAGAACCCTGTTTGAGAAACGCTGCTCTGTCTAAATGTTTCTGCTGCATTTGAGATTAGAGTCAGGTCAGTTATGGTGTTCAGTTGTCCATATTTAGTGATTTGGTGCCCCCTGTACTTTCATTTTCCAGCTCTTGGCCGATCTTAGTAGACAGGAGGGACCCAGCTGGTATTCTGCTGCTATAATCTGTCCTCTTGAAGGTTCTATATATTGGGATGGCTTTCTGCACAGCACGGCTGTAAAAGGAAGTTATTGGAGCAGCTTAGGAGTTCCTGTCAAGCTGAACCAGTCTGACCATTTTCTTCTGAGTATGCTCATTTACATTGACAACCCCCCTACCACCACCACTGTCAAAGTATGCTCCTGATAGTGGTGGCAAATGGGAAGAATGCTCATTACATTGGTTGTCAGTAGGAAGAATGCTCCTTACATTGGTGGTCAATGAGAAGAATGCTCCTTACATTGGTGATCAGTGGGAAGAATGCTCCTTACATTGGGGATCAGTGGGAAGAATGCTCCTTACATTGGTGGTCGGTGGGAAGAATGCTCCTTACATTGGCGATCAATGAGAAGAATGCCCCTTACATTGGTGGTCAGTGGAAAGAATGTCCCTTACATTGGAGGTCAGTGGGAAGAATGCTCCTTACATTGGCGATCAGTGGGAAGAATGCTCCTTACATTGGTGGTCAGTGGGAAGAATGTCCCTTACATTGGTGGTCAGTGGGAAGAATGTCCCTTACATTGGTGGTCAGTGGGAAGAATGTCCCTTACATTGGAGGTCAGTGGGAAGAATGCTCCTTACATTGGCGATCAGTGGGAAGAATGCTCCTTACATTGGTGATCAGTGGGAAGAATGCTCCTTACATTGGTGGTCAATGAGAAGAATGCTCCTTACATTGGTGATCAGTGGCAAGAATGCCCCTTACATTGGTCGTCAGTGGGAAGAATGTCCCTTACATTGGGGGTCAGTGGAAAGAATGCCCCTTACATTGGTGATCAATGGGAAGAATTCTCCTTACTTTGGTGGTCAGTGGGAAGAATGCTCCTTACATTGGGGGTCAGTGGAAAGAATGTCCCTTACATTGGAGGTCAGTGGGAAGAATGCTCCTTACATTGGGGGTCAGTGGGAAAAATGCTCCTTACATTGGGGGTCAGTGGTAAGAATGCTCCTTACAGTGGTGACCAATGGAAAGAATGCCCTAACAGCGGTGGTCAGGTGTTCCCACCCTTACAGACAGCTAAAAAGATCACTGGTTTTATGCTGCTGGCTCTTCCAAGTGGCATTGGCCCTGGAACTATACAAGCACCATCAATGAGCCACAGCTCAAGGAACCCCTAAAAATCTTTGGAGAAACCCTGGGGTTGCTTAGAACCTGGGCTGATTTTCATTTTGACTGCTCTAATCATTTACCTGACTCCTTATGTTAATATTTAAAAAAAAACTGTAATCACGTTTTATAATTCAGCATACTGACGTGAATCAGAGATGATTAATGCATGTGTTACTTTGTATTGTCAGATGAGGTTGATGTAGCAGATATGACTGCTGTGAAGGCTTCAGCATAGCTTGTTTGGACAAGGCAGAATCAGATAAGGCCCAGAGCAGTGGTTGTGATTGTGTGCTGAAGGTACAATTGTCTGCACGAAGGAGCGATATAGGTTCTGCAATGATAATGTAAGGAGAAGATACACCATGGGATTGGCTGCAGGATGACTTGAAGAAGGAAGCTCCCTGGATACTGCTTGTGGTGTTAGCCATAAGAAATGGAGACAACAGGAGAAGATGCAGAGATAAAACTCCTGTAAGATGAGATTAGAAGAGTTACATTTGGCCTGTTTGTCATGTAACACTTGATGTGAAGTCTTTGAACATAAAACACATTAACTCGTTTGATATAGTTGAACAAAGAACTGGGAGCTCCTTTGTTTAATGTCTAAGTATCCCACATCTTAAGGCTCAGATCTTCCACCGAGTCAGCAATACACCATTATGGAACCACCTCCGACTAATATACCTGCTACATAATGTGAGCTACATTACCACCCCATAATTCATTACCTGTAAATTTATTACATTTAATGGTGAACTATAAGTGAACAAAAATGTGTCAAAAATACTTGTAGGTAACATTTTTTCCCCTTTCGTGAGGGCAGTGCCTAACATTTTATTAAACATTAATGCCATTGATCATAGATTCTTGATGAATTTAGGAGAAAATTACTAATTTATATACAGTATATCACATATACAGTACACTCACCAGCCACTTTATTAGGTACACCTTGCTAGTATGAAGTTGGACCCCTCTTTGCCTTCAGAACGGCCTTAATTCTTCATGGCATAGATTCAACAAGGTGTTGGAAACATTCCTCAAAGAGTTTGGTCCATATTGACATGAGTTACTGTTGCCTTTCTATCATTTGGAACCAGTCTGCCCATTCTCCTCTGACCTCAACATCAACAAGGCATTTTCATCCATGCAACTGCCACTCACTGGGTATTTTTCTTTTTTGGACCATTATCTGAGATGGTTGTGCGTGGAAATCCCAGTAGACCAGCAGTTTTTTAAATACTCAGACCAGCCTGTCTGGCACCAACAACCATGCCATGTTCAAAGTCACTTAAATCCCCTTTTTTCCCCATTCTGATGCTTGGTTTGAACTTCAGTAAGTCTACATGCCTAAATGCATTGAGTTGCTGCCATGTGATTGGCTGATTAGCAATTTGTGTTACCAAGCAATTGAACAGGTGTACCTAGTAAAGTGGCCGGTGAGTGTACGCTACACAGTGGTGGTACTCAGGATCTATACATTTTCTCACATATACTCTGGTAGCAGGACTACCTGTCCCTGCTTCAATTCTCTGGTCCTGTCACATACTTCATGGACAAATCTCTGTTCCCAAGATGCTCCCAGAAGACAGACATGACCTGTTTACTTATAGCATGTGCTGTTAGCTGTCTTCTAGTTCCCAGCTCGGAAGGACAGATGGGTGGTGCCAGGTCCCCATTTCTGTTTGTGTTACCAGCTTGTGGTGTGTAGGTTGTGGTAATGCTCTCCCAAGCCAAAGGGCCTCCAAGTTGAGAGACAAGGAGTGGGGTGCCATACTGGAGTACTGAAGTCCAAAACAAGTTTATTTCAATAAGAATTTCAAGTAGTCTGTATGAATTTTATCTCAAGAATAGATAGAAGCTCTTGATTGTAGACTTAAAATAATTGATTGGTGGTATGGCGAAAGGCAGCCTTTGAGCACACCTTGTCAGCAGCTGATGGTTGCAGACTGATGAGCTAGGTCTTCTCATCCAATATCAGGCCTCAAAAATCTGCCTCATTCCAGTGCCAGTTCTCTCCTCTATACCAGGTTGTTAGCATGAAGCCAATAAGAGGCCATTGACCCTGTAGCCATACACAGTCCTAAAAGGCTAGCAAACTTGTTACTAGCTCTGTGCTTCCCGATGTCTACTAGATTGTCTCTATGTTTCCTATGATCCTCAGCTGTATCTCTAGCTGTCCAGGTTCCTAGCATCCTCTGTGTGTCCTGTAAACTTCTGTGACTCTTAATATCCTCTGCCCCATTGTACCCTGTGTTCTCATGTGCTTAGCACCCAAGTGGCCCCAGAGACATTCCTGTGTTCCTGTGATCCCAGTGTTCCCTGAGGGCCTCCTGTTTTTCCTTTAATCCCAGCACTCCAGTGCTCCCAGAGGCTCTCCTGCATTCCTCTGATCCCAGTGCATCCAGAGACTCAGCTGTGATTCCAGCACCCTAGTGCTCCCAAAGACTCTCTTGTGTTCCCATGATCACAGAACCCCTGTTGCTCTCAAAGACTCTCCTGTGTTCCTGTGATCCCAGTGTTCCCAGAGAGCCCCCTGTGTTCCTTTTGATCCCAATACTTCAGTCGTCCCAGAGGCTCTCCTGCATTCATGTGATGCCAGTGCTTCCAGGGACTCAGCTGTGATTCCAGCACCCAGTGCTCCCAAAGACTCTCCTGTGTTCCCATGATACCAGAACTCCTTTGCTCCCAGAGATTCTTTTGTTTTCCCAAGATCCCAGTGCTCCCAGAGACTCTCCTGTGTTCCCATGATCCCAGTGCTCCCAGAGACAATCCTGTGTTCCCATGATCCCAGTGCTCCCACAGACAATCCTGTGTTCCCATGATCCCAGTGCTTCCAGAGACAATCCTGTGTTTCCATGATCCCAGTGCTCCCAGAGACTCTCCTGTGTTGCTATGATCCCAGTGCTCCCAGAGACTCTCCTGTGTTCCCATGATCCCAGTGCTCCCAGAGACAATCCTGTGTTCCCACGATCCAAGTGCTCCCAGAGACTCTCCTGTGTTCCCATGATCCCAGCACTCCTTTTGCTCCCAGAGATTCTTTTGTGTTCCCTTGATCCCAATGCTCCCAGAGACTCTCCTGTGTTCCCATGATCCAAGTGCTCCTAGAGACTCTCCTGTGTTCCTATGATCCCAGTGCTCCCAGAGACTCTCCTGTGTTCCCATGATCCCAGTGCTCCCAGAGACAATCCTGTGTTCCCACGATCCAAGTGCTCCCAGAGACTCTCCTGTGTTCCCATGATCCCAGTGCTCCCAGAGACTCTCCTGTGTTCCCATGATCCCAGTGCTCCCAGAGACTCTCCTGTGTTCCCATGATCCCAGTGCTCCCAGAGACTCTCCTGTGTTGCTATGATCCCAGTGCTCCCAGAGACTCTCCTGTGTTCCCATGATCCCAGTGCTCCCAGAGACAATCCTGTGTTCCCACGATCCAAGTGCTCCCAGAGACTCTCCTGTGTTCCCATGATCCCAGCACTCCTTTTGCTCCCAGAGATTCTTTTGTGTTCCCTTGATCCCAATGCTCCCAGAGACTCTCCTGTGTTGCTATGATCCCAACACTTCAGTTCTCCCTGAAGCTCTCCTGCATTCCTGTGACCCAATGCAGGGGCGTACTGACAACTCATGGGGCCCTCGGGCAATAGGGGATCATGGGGCCCCTGTGTCCTTGCCCAAACTCAAAAAAGCCTATGAAAAAGGTGCATCTCATGGGGCCTCCCACTGACCCCGAGTTTCCAAATGGTCAGTCCGCCCCTAACCCAATGCTTCCAGAAACTCAGCTGTGATCCCAGCACCCCAGTACTCTCCTATGTTCTTGTGTTCCCAGCACCCCTAGAATCCCAGAGACTCTCCTGTGTTCCCATGATCCCAGCACTCCTTTTGCTCCCAGAGACTCTCCTGCATTCCTGTGGGGATCTCAAAGACTCTCCTGTGTTCTTGTGTTTCCAGCACCCCTATACTCCCAGAGACTCTCCTGTGTAGCTGTAATCCCAGCACTCCGGTGCTCTTAGTGACTCCCAGTGCCCATCACATGACTCTTTGCTGTACTAGCCTACAGTAGTTTGGCGAGGATACAAGGCAGATTTAGGATCTAGTGTTCCTCAGATCAACAGAAAATTGACTGCCAGACAGCTTTTAGATGAATCTTTAATGGCACCATGAACAATTGCCATACTTAAATGCTAGCCTCTAACCCCGACCCCACCAGCTGCACGGGACTCTCTTCCACTGCTCCATTCACCTGGGAGAGGAAGTCCTCCATTGCTGTGCTCAGAGCTTACACAGGGCTTAGAACTCTGCATCACCCACCCCCCTGCCATGTGACCAAGCTCAGAGATGGGGACTGACCAGGACCACTTAGATACCCAACACTGCACCATGAGAGGAAAAGTCACCAGACCAGGGGTGGACTGACCATTTGGAAACTCGGGCACTGCCCGAGGGCCCGGGGTCAGTAGGGGGACCCATGAGATGCCCCTGGTACCTTTTTCATAGGCTTTTTTGAGTTTGGGCAAGGACACAGGGGCCCCATGATCCCCTATTGCCCGGGGGCCCCATGAGTTGTCAGTCCGCCCCTGGTCACGTTAAAAACATGCGTTTTTTAGGGGTTTTTTTAGCGTCTTTACATTAGCGTTTAGCAGCATTTTCCCACTTTTTTTTGTGGTTTTATTTTTCTTACAAAAATAATTTTTTTGGTCAAAAAAAGTCCAGAAATGCTGGTTTGCAGCTTTTTACTGCGTTCTGCCGTGTTTTTCAGCGTTAGAGCATTTTTACAGCTAAAAAACTCCTCCAGAAGCCCACTAGTCCTGGGCTTTTTTTCCACTCAAAAAGTGTCCCAGGCTTACAGGCTACAGTGAAGGAAATGCATGATCCCAGAGGCGGACTGACAACTCATGGGGCCCCCAGGCAACTGGGGATCATGGGGCCCCTGTGTCCTTGCCCAAACTCAAAAAAGCCTATGAAAAAGGTACCAGGGGCATCTCATGGGGCCCCCTACTGACACCGGGCCCTCGGGCAGTGCCCGAGTTTACAAATAGTCAGTCTGCCCCTGTATGATCCCCTATTGCCTGGGGGCCCCATGAGTTGTCAGTCCGCCCCTGCACATAATATTAATAAGATCCTTCAAAGCCTCACAATCTAAGCTTTACTTCTGATAGGTGTTCTGATGGGACCCCTTACCTGGTGGATCTGGAACAAATGTCCTTTTTGATTCTTTGTTAAGAGAGCTTTAAATTTGCTTTTCCTGTAATCTGAAAATCTTGGAAGAGTCATAAAATCAAGCTGCATGTATTCCATTAGGAAAATGTTTCTTCTCTTGTCTGATTTATGTGACAAGCGAGTAATTACATCTCAGGTAGTAACGGTGAGAATAATTATCTCCCAGAAACACCTTCCAGCTGACAGCCTTTTCTATACGTTTATCTCTGATACATATCGCTAATTCTCGGCATGTTTTGACATTTTTCTTTATTCATTAGTGTAAAATGAATTTATTATGCATCAATGGGAAGTTGACATTAATACCTCGGATGTGTGAATGCGATGTCAGAGTCGGCATAGCTGTAGGATTGTGGTAATGTGAAAAGACCAACCATACAAAGCACACACATTCTTGAAAGTGTTACTAAACCCCCAGCAGTACAATCAGTCTGTAGATGCAGTAAAGCGTGCTTGTTATACTCACTGTGGAACCTAAGGGGTTAATCCTCTGCATTGTGTAAAAAGGCTGTTTTATCCTGTCTTCTCTGATCCTCCCCTTCTTCTACTGTCCCCAATCCATCTGCTGATAGTACAGAGCTTTAGGAGTTACTCTGCACATGCTCAGTTTAGTTTGTATTACAAGAGAGGTTTTTTTTTCTTTGGGAGAGTGCATGTGATCAGCACAGGGCCAATCAGCGCTGTCCAGACAGAGGGTCAGGGATTATGCAGCCACATAGGACAGTCAGAAACTAATTGTACAAGCTTTAATGAGTGCTTAGCTGGACACTGATAGAAGTCACAAGACTGCTATATACTGCTGATGAGAAAAGGGATTTAGCAGTTTATATTTACTAAAACAATTGCATTTTCATGTTCTGTGTACTGTGGGAGAGCGGATATAGTGAATGCAGGGTCCGGGGAGACCAGATATAGTGAATGCGGGGTCCGGGGAGACCAGATATAGTGAATGCAGGGTCCGGGGAGAGCGGATATAGTGAATGCGGGGTCTGGGGAGACCAGATATAGTGAATGCGGGGTCCGGGGAGAGCGGATATAGTGAATGCAGGGTCCGGGGAGAGCGGATATAGTGAATGCGGGGTCCGGGGAGACCGGATATAGTGAATGCAGGGTCTGGGGAGAGCAGATATAGTGAATGTGGGGTTCGGGGAGACCAGATATAGTGAATTCAGGGTCCAGGGAGAGCGGATATAGTGAATGCGGGGTTCGGGGAGACCAGATATAGTGAATGCGGGGTCCGAGGAGAGTGGATATAGTGAATGCGGGGTCCGGGGAGAGCGGATATAGTGAATGCGGGGTCCGGGGAGAGCGGATATAGTGAATGCAGGGTCCGGGGAGAGCGGATATAGTGAATGCAGGGTCTGGGGAGAGCGGAACCCTAGTGTATAGGGTTGTCCACAGGTGCATTTTGGATCGTTTGTGGGTGCCTTTGAAGACCAACAACAATTCTTTGGTTTCCGTTAAGGAACGGTTGATGTACAGTTGCAAGAAAAAGTATGTGAACCCCTTGGGATTACGTGGAGTTTTGCATGAATTGGGCATAAAATGTGCTCTGAACGTCATCTAAGTCACAACAATAGAAGAACACAGTCTGCTGAACATAATACTACACAAACATTAGATGTTGCCATGGTTTAATTGCACATAACATGTAAACATTCACAGTGCAGGGAGGAAAAAGTATGTGAGTCCCTAGCTTAATGACTTCCCCCAGAGCTAATTGGAGCCAGGAGTGAGCCAACCTTGACTCCAATCAGTGTGGTGATATTGGATGTGTTGCTGACAGCTGTCCTGCCCTTAAAAAACACACACCTGTTTTGGGTTTACTGGTTTCAAGAAGCACTGTCTGATGTGAACCATGCCTCGCAGAAAGAGCTCTCAGAAGACCTACGAAAAAGAATTGTTGACTTGCATGAAGCTGGAAAGGGTTACAAAAGTATCTCCTTGAGCCTTGATGTTCATGTGTCCATGGTAAGACAGACTGTCTACAAATGGAGAAAGTTTAGCACTGTTGCTACTCTCCCTAGGTGTAGTCGTCCTGTAAAAATGACTGCAAGAGCACAGCGTAGAATGCTGCATGAGGTAAAGAAGAATCCCAGAGTGTCAGCTAAAGACCTACAGAAATCTCTGGCACATGCTAACATTTTTGTTAACACATCTACAATAAGGAAAACATGAAACAAGAATGGAGTACATGGGAGGACACCACGGAGGAAGCCATTGCTGTCCAAAAAGAATATTGCAGCACGTTTGAAGTTTGCAAAAGAGCACCTGGATGTTCCACAGCACTACTGGCAAAATATACTGTGGACAGATGAAACCAAGATTGAGTTGTTTGGGAAGAACACACAACACTATGTGTGGAGAAAAAAAGGCCCAGCACACCAACATCAAAACCTCATCCCCACTGTGAAACATGGCGGAGGGAGCATCATGGTTTGGGGCTGCTTTGCTGCCTCAGGGCCTGGACAGATTGTTGTCATTGATGGGAAAATGAATTCCAGAGTTTATCAAGACATTTTTCAGGAAAACGTACGACCATCTGTCCGCCAACTGAAGCTCCGCAGAGGATGGGTGATGCAACAGGACAATGACCCAAAGCATACAAGTAATTCAACAGAACAATGGCTGCAACAGCACAGAATACGCCTTCTGGAGTTGCCCAGTCAGAGTCCTGACCTCAACCCGATTGAAATGCTGTGGCATGACCTTAAGAGAGCGATTCACACCAGACATCCCAAGAATATTGCTACACTGAAACAGTTTTGTGAAGAGGAGTGGTCCAAAATTACTCCAGATCGTTGTGCAGGTCTGATCTGCAACTACAGGAAACGTTTGGTTGAGGTTATTGCTGCCAAAGGAGGGTCAACCAGTTATTAAGTCCAAAGGTTCACATACTTTTTCCTCCCTGCACTGTGAATGTTTACATGTTATGTGCAATTAAACCATGGCAACATCTAATGTTTGTGTAGTATTATGTTCAGCAGACTGTGTTCTTCTATTGTTGTGACTTAGATGACGTTCAGAGCACATTTTATGCCCAATTCATGCAAAACTCCACATAATCCCAAGGGGTTCACATACTTTTTCTTGCAACTGTATGTTAAAATGTGAAGTTGTTAATAAAAGGCCATGTTGGCCATTTACTCCAAATGGTGTCATGTTTTTTGTAAAGTTTATTTGGTTAAGGGGGTGGGGAGTGGTATGGATAGGTAATGGTGGAAGTAGGAGTGGACAAGCCTATCTATGGTGCATTAGTCATGAATGCGGGGTCCGGGGAGAGCGGATATAGTGAATGCGGGGTCCAGGGAGAGCGGATATAGTGAATGTGGGGTTCGGGGAGACCAGATATAGTGAATGCAGGGTCCGAGGAGAGTGGATATAGTGAATGCGGGGTCCGGGGAGAGCGGATATAGTGAATGCGGGGTCCGGGGAGAGCGGATATAGTGAATGCGGGGTCCGGGGAGAGCGGAAATACTGAATGCGGGGTCCGGGGAGAGCGGATATAGTGAATGCGGTGTCCGGGGAGAGCGGATATAGTGAATGCGGGGTCCGGGGAGAGCGGATATAGTGAATGCGGGGTCCGGAGAGAGCGGATATAGTGAATGCGGGGTCCGGGGAGAGCGGATATAGTGAATGCGGGGTCCGAGGAGAGCGGATATAGTGAATGCGGGGTCCGGGGAGAGCGGATATAGTGAATGCGGGGTCCGGGGAGAGCGGATATAGTGAATGCGGGGTCCGGGGAGAGCGGATATAGTGAATGCGGGGTCCGGGGTTTAGTAACACTTAAAGTTCTACAACACATGAAAGACACTAGTCCATCAAGTTCAACCAAAAATAAAAGAAATTTACATTGCATCCTCAGAACCTTTAACTTGTTATTCAGGTGCAGGCAAATAACCCTGCTGGCAGGGCAGAGGACAGGGGTCACTTCTGGCAGGGCAGAGGACAAGGGTCACTGCAGGCAGGGCGGAGGACAGGGGTAACTTCTGGCAGGGCGGAGGACAGGGGTAACTTCTGGCAGGGCAGAGGACAGGGTAACTTCTGGCAGGGCAGAGGACGGGATCACTTCTGGCAGGGCAGAGGATGGTGTAACGTCTGGCAGGGCGGAGGACAGGGGTCACTTCTGGCAGGGCGGAGGACAGGGGTCACTTCTGGCAGGGCAGAGGACAGGGGTCACTTCTGGCAGGGCAGAGGACAGGGGTCACTTCTGGCAGGGCAGAGGACCGGGGTCACTTCTGGCAGGGCAGAGGACAGGGGTCACTTCTAACAGGGCAGAGGACAAAGGTCACTTCTAACAGGGCAGAGGACAAGGGTCACTTCTAACAGGGCGGAGGACAGGGGTCACTGCAGGCAGGGCGGAGGACAGGGGTCACTGCTGGCAGGGCAGAGGATAGGGGTCACTTCTAACAGGGCAGAGGACAAGGGTCACTGCTGGCAGGGCAGAGGATGGTGTAACGTCTGGCAGGGCGGAGGACAGGGGTCACTTCTGGCAGGGCGGAGGACAGGGGTCACTTCTGGCAGGGCAGAGGACAAGGGTCACTGCAGGCAGGGCGGAGGACAGGGGTCACTGCAGGCAGGGCAGAGGACAGGGGTCACTGGTAGCAGCGCAGAGGACAGGGGTCATTTCTGGCAGGGCAGAGGACAGGGGTAACTTCTGGCAGGGCGGAGGACAGGGGTCACTGCAGGCAGGGCGGAGGACAGGGGTAACTTCTGGCAGGGCAGAGGACGGGATCACTTCTGGCAGGGCAGAGGATGGTGTAACGTCCGGCAGGGCGGAGGACAGGGGTCACTTCTAACAGGGCAGAGGACAAGGGTCACTTCTAACAGGGCAGAAGACAAGGGTCACTGCAGGCAGGGCGGAGGACAGGGGTCACTGCAGGCAGGGCGGAGGACAGGGGTCACTGCAGGCAGGGCGGAGGACAGGGGTCACTGCAGGCAGGGCGGAGGACAGGGGTCACTGCTGGCAGGGCAGAGGATAGGGGTCACTTCTAACAGGGCAGAGGACAAGGGTCACTGCTGGCAGGGCAGAGGATAGGGGTCCCAGCTCCTTGTCCTATCCATGCACTGCACACAGCCTGGGCACAGGCAGCAGTTCTGCTTCTCCCCACAAAATGCCTACCTGAGATCAGTATTGTGTCAGTCAAGGACAGTAGGGCAGTATAGTGTCAAACTAGGGTGGTAAAGTATCAGATTAGGGTGGTACAGTGGCAGGTTAGGGCAGTATAGTGGCAGGCTAGAGTTGGCTTTTGGGGGGCACAACTAAAATCTGGGGGGCATAGCCCACCCCAGCTCCCCCCTAGATCCAGCAATGAGTCCGATTTCCTTCAACAAGGAAAAATTCCTTCCTAATCTGTAAAGGATTCAAGTATTCCTTGTACTGTGAAGAAATGTCCAATATTCTTAGGTCAGGGGCTTGCTGCACCCATCCAAAAAGATTGCCTCTAGCTGACTGCTCCAACCTTTGCTTCCCGTTGTACTGTGCCAAAATACTGTTCTTCCCGCTGTTACATGGAGGTCTAATGTCTGCCATGATAGGATAGATTACACCGTCCATCTCCTCTTTAGGCTCAGTGGGGAGAATGAACTTTGCTGATTAAATAGCTCTAGCTTAGACTCAGCAGGAGGCATGTTGGTCCTCTGCAGAGACCGCTTCTTGCGCACAGAGATCGGGGGTCCTTTAACCATTTCCATACCGGGCACTTTTACCCCCTTCCTGCCCAGGCCATTTTTCACGTTTCAGCGCTCTCACACTTTGAATGACAATTGCGCAGTCATACAACATTGTACCCAAACTAAAATTTTATCATTTTCTTCACACAACTAGAGCTTTCTTTTGGTGGTATTTAATCACCGCTGGGGTTTTTATTTTTTGCTAAATTAACAAAAAAAGACCAAAAATGTTGAAAAAAAACATGTTTTTCTTTGTTTCTGTTATAAAAGTTTACAAATAAATAATTGTTCTTCATAAATTTAGGCCGAGATGTATTCTGCTCCATGTCTTTGGTGAAAATAACCCAAATTAGGATGTATCATTTAGTTTGTAGGAAAGTTATAGAGTTCACAAACTATGGGATAGATCTGAATATTGATCAATCCTGAAGTACTGACGGCCAATCTAATTTCTTGAGGTCCAAGAATGTCAGGACAGTACAGATATCCCCCAAATGACCCCTTTTTGCAGAGTAGACAGTCCGACGTACTTCATAAGAGGAATGGCGAGTTTTTTGAAGTTGTATTTTTTTTGTCATAATTTTTCGGAAAATTAAAAAATTGAAAAAATTGAAAAAATTATTTTCACTATTTTTTTTTTACATACTGTCACCAGTGCAGTACAGCGTCATCATATAACTGGCATGGCGGTGAACAGGGACACTGACTGGTGACAGTATGAAAAAAAAAATATATATTTTTTTTCTATTTCTATTTTTATTTTTTATTACATTTCTTTTATTTTTTATTAAGATTTTTTTTTCATATTTTACTATGACCAAAGTAGTACAATGTTACCATGGTAACATTGTACTTCTTTGGGGAAGTGATCAGTATTTGTTTTTTTTTTTTTACCCAATTTGCTTATAGCCAAGAATTACTTTGCTATAAGCAAGCATTTACCTGAATGAAATCGATTCATTCAGGGTTTTTGTTTTTTTTTATTTGTGCTTAGCTGTGATTTGGTCACAGCTAATCACATGACATGTGCATGTGACCTGCTGTGACCATTCACAGCTAGGCACTAGTATACAATGGATGGCATCATGAATGAAGCCATCCATTGTATACAACTGTCATGTGACCTGCTGTGATTGGTCACAGCAGGTCACATGGTACCAGCAACGTGGGCCGGTACTCAGATCTGTCATCGGCCGTGTTCGAGGTACACGGCCGGTGACAGATCGCACCGCTGCACGGCTCTGCATTAGCGCAAACTGCGCATGTGCGGGAGGACGCCAAATGGCGTGCACCCGAAATGCTGAAGCACTTTTGAAGCCGCCAAACGGCCATTGGCTGGGCGGCTAATGGTTAACATCAAGCTGACAGGAGACAGAATTTTCATACTGTAGCTGATTTAAACTGAAAGGTCTGTTGCAAAATTTAAGTAGACCTTCCATCAAAATGTACCATTCTGAAGAATCTGCTCATAAGATTTCAGATTCTCAGTTTTCTTTTGCCCAAAGGCCCAGTGAGGTCATCCTCCTTAGTTGTGAATGTTTTCACCTTTCAGATAATTTGTGATTTTTTTTTAAATGTTTAATTCTACATTTGTTTTACACTGATGGGACCTATAGAGTAAAGAGATCTTACATTTTGATGCATTGTTCACTATAAATATACAGTCATGCCCAGGCACTGGATGTCTTGACCGTGTGAATGGCATTTTGAAATCGTAAGACTACGAAAGAATTCTGGGGTGCAATGTAGGGCTCAGTGTCAGAAAGTTGGGTCTCCGTCAGAGGTCATGGGTCATCCAGTAGGACAATGAACCAAAGCACACGTTAAAAAGCCTCCAGAAATGGTTTCAAAGCGCTGGAGAGGACTGAACTGGTCAGGAATGAGTCCAGATCTCAATCCCATAGAGCTCCTGTGTAGAGATCTCAGAACAGCAGTTGGAAGAAGGAACCCTTTCAAAATCAGAGGCCTGGACCAGTTGGTGAAAGAAGGTGAGAGGTGGAATAAACTCATTGATAGGTACAGGAAGCCATTGATTTCAATTATTTTTTTCCAAGAGGTGTTCTACGGGCTGGATGAAAAAAAAAAAAGAAAATCCTCCTTCTACACAAACCAGGTGAATGGAGAAATCCCCCCCTGCTGGGACCTTGTATTCTGACAGCTGGACCCACCTTTGCCAGAAGACACTTAAATGAGGGACATGTAGAATATCGAGGCTAACCACTTACCTAGCCACCTAAATAAAGAAACCCCCCCCAACATTCCCCCACCTGAAATAACCCCACAACTCTCCATTTTATGGTCTCAAAATCACCATCTCTCTTTTACTTAACCTCCCTAGCGGTCTGATTATGTCAATATATCTGTGCTCAAAGCGGTACAGTTTTTTGCATGCAAATATATTGTTCACTAGGGAATACCCTGCAGCGTTGCTCCGGGATCCCTCCAGCTCTTCCCTTGTCCTGCGCTCCCGCGATGTCCCCCCTGCAGTGTCCCCGGCCATCTCCTCTGGCCGATGCCAGCATCCTGCTTCCGGGTTCCATTCCCTGCGAGCGTCGGGACGTACGGGGGACAGAACTGGCGGGAAATTAAAACATTTTAAAAGTGACATTCACTAAATCCACTAAAATCACATAGTATAACATTCCTGTATCAAACCATTTCACATACATTGTGTCCCGAGTGCTTTGTCCGGCGCCCTGCCTGCATTTTTACTGTTCTTTCTGCCTGGAACCTGATTAAACGTCCATGGCGTCCAAAAAGCGTCCCTTTAGGTCAGACGCGGTTTTAGACCGGCTAGAGAACAGCGATAGTAAATCAGAACCACTTGCAGAATTGAGTGATAATGATTGGTGGGGGAAATTCCTCATCAGACACTGAAAACGATTCTACGACTGAGCTCAGCAATGTGCGAACTTGGCGCTCTATTTCACATTTCAGTGTTTTTGGTTTGATTATATTATTGAATTACATTTATTATTATTATATTATTATTTTTTATGATTATTTATTAAATTATAATTTATGATTTCGTGTTTCAAATTTTATCCTACCCGGGATGTTTACTAGACTCTTGTTCAGACAGATTTCAGTGAGTTATTCCTAAAAATTACAGGTCGACAATAAAAAAACAACATATTTCCATGCAAAAAAATGTACCGCTTTGAGCACAGAAATATGGACATAATCAGACCGCTAGGGAGGCTACACACGGGAAGCAGGCAGTCTCTTTGCTTGCATTGGGCGACATAGATATGCAGGACAAATGGCCCAGTGTAGATGGACATGCATTAATATCCGGGGAAGTGCCAGCTGTTTGGATAGACGCATTCCTCTCATTTGTTTCACAAAGTCTGTGCAAATACTGAGCACTTATGGCAACAAGCTCCCATAATCCATCCTTACCCGGGTCATGTCTGCTGAAAGAGAGAGATAAGGATCAGCCAGTGCACAGGGACTGGTGACCTGAACTGACAGGCCCATCAGATAACCGACCCAGCCCCGGACTTCTCTCTGTATGTACAGCGCGCTGTCATGGTGCATCGCCACACTTCTCGGCGGGTGGGATCGAATCATTCGAATGCTGGTCACATCGCTAACAGGTATAGGAATGAGCACAGTGACTCTATCAAAATGTATCGTGACTAGAGATGAGCGAATCGAAGTATCCGAAGTGGAATTCGAGTCGAATTTCGGAAAAATTTCGATTCGTGCCGAATCCGAAAAACAGCCTAATTCGGACGCGCGAATCGAAATTTTTCCGAAAATGGCGGCTGACATGTGCGGCGACGGAGCGGGGATGTCGGGGAAGGCGCGCAGACAAGGCGCGCTGCCCCATAATGCATTCCTCAACGACATGTGATCGCATCAGCCAATCAGCAGCCAGCCAGCCAGCACTGTGTAATGGTCGAGGTATATATAGCGGCCATTTTGGAAATCTTCATTTGCCTGCAGTCATTGAACAGAGGCAGACCGCTCTGTACTAGGGACAGGGACAGAGTTAGGGCCACAGAAACAATACTTGGGGACAGAGAGAAGTTACTTAGGGACAGAGAACCATTACTCAGGGACACAGACTTGTTAATGAGGGCCACAGAATCGTTCTTTAGGGACAAAGAAACGCTAGTTAGGGCCACAGAATTCATACTCAGGGACAGACAGAATTGTTACTCAGTGCCAGAGAATTGTTACTTAGGGCCACAGAAACGTTATTAGGGCCACAGAATTTTTACTCAGGGACAGACAGAATTGTTACTGAGTGCCAGAGAATTGTTACTCAGGGACAGACAGAATTGTTACTGAGTGCCAGAGAATTCTTACTCAGGGCCACAGAATTCATTCTCAGGGACAGACAGAATTGTTACTCAGGGACAGACAGAATTGTTACTGAGTGCCAGAGAATTGTTACTCAGGGACAGACAGAATTGTTACTGAGTGCCAGAGAATTGTTACTCAGGGACAGACAGAATTGTTACTGAGTGCCAGAGAATTGTTACTCTCACAGACACAAAATTGTTACTTGCACAGACACAGAATTGTTACTTGCACAGACACACAATTGTTACTCAGGGCCACAGAATTCATACTCAGGGACAGACAGAATTGTTACTGAGTGCCAGAGAATTCTTACTCAGGTCCACAGAATTCATACTCAGGGACAGACAGAATTGTTACTCAGGGACAGACAGAATTGTTACTGAGTGCCAGAGAATTGTTACTCAGGGACAGACAGAATTGTTACTGAGTGCCAGAGAATTGTTACTCTCACAGACACAAAATTGTTACTTGCACAGACACAGAATTGTTACTTGCACAGACACACAATTGTTACTCAGGGCCACAGAATTCATACTCAGGGACAGACAGAATTGTTACTGAGTGCCAGAGAATTGTTACTCAGGGACAGACAGAATTGTTACTGAGTGCCAGAGAATTGTTACTCTCACAGACACAAAATTGTTACTTGCACAGACACAGAATTGTTACTTGCACAGACACACAATTGTTACTGAGTGCCAGAGAATTGTTACTCAGGGACAGACAGAATTGTTACTGAGTGCCAGAGAATTGTTACTCAGGGACAGACAGAATTGTTACTGAGTGCCAGAGAATTGTTACTCAGGGACAGACAGAATTGTTACTGAGTGCCAGAGAATTGTTACTCTCACAGACACAAAATTGTTACTTGCACAGACACAGAATTGTTACTCGCACAGAGACAGAATTGTTACTCAGGGCCACAGAATTCATACTCAGGGACAGACAGAATTGTTACTGAGTGCCAGAGAATTGTTACTCAGGGACAGACAGAATTGTTACTGAGTGCCAGAGAATTGTTACTCTCACAGACACAAAATTGTTACTTGCACAGACACAGAATTGTTACTTGCACAGACACACAATTGTTACTGAGTGCCAGAGAATTGTTACTCAGGGACAGACAGAATTGTTACTGAGTGCCAGAGAATTGTTACTCAGGGACAGACAGAATTGTTACTGAGTGCCAGAGAATTGTTACTCTCACAGACACAAAATTGTTACTTGCACAGACACAGAATTGTTACTCGCACAGAGACAGAATTGTTACTCAGGGCCACAGAATTCATACTCAGGGACAGACAGAATTGTTACTGAGTGCCAGAGAATTGTTACTCAGGGAAGACAGAATTGTTACTGAGTGCCATAGAATTGTTACTCAGGGACAGACAGAATTGTTACTGAGTGCCAGAGAATTGTTACTCTCACAGACACAAAATTGTTACTTGCACAGACACAGAATTGTTACTCGCACAGAGACAGAATTGTTACTCAGGGCCACAGAATTCATACTCAGGGACAGACAGAATTGTTACTGAGTGCCAGAGAATTGTTACTCAGGGACAGACAGAATTGTTACTGAGTGCCAGAGAATTGTTACTCTCACAGACACAAAATTGTTACTTGCACAGACACAGAATTGTTACTTGCACAGACACACAATTGTTACTGAGTGCCAGAGAATTGTTACTCAGGGACAGACAGAATTGTTACTGAGTGCCAGAGAATTGTTACTCAGGGACAGACAGAATTGTTACTGAGTGCCAGAGAATTGTTACTCAGGGACAGACAGAATTGTTACTGAGTGCCAGAGAATTGTTACTCTCACAGACACAAAATTGTTACTTGCACAGACACAGAATTGTTACTCGCACAGAGACAGAATTGTTACTCAGGGCCACAGAATTCATACTCAGGGACAGACAGAATTGTTACTGAGTGCCAGAGAATTGTTACTCAGGGACAGACAGAATTGTTACTGAGTGCCAGAGAATTGTTACTCTCACAGACACAAAATTGTTACTTGCACAGACACAGAATT
Source organism: Staurois parvus (assembly GCF_062004578.1). NCBI lineage: Eukaryota > Metazoa > Chordata > Amphibia > Anura > Ranidae > Staurois > Staurois parvus. The sequence continues at coordinate 98,269 of NW_028318311.1, read as the reverse complement.
GTTACTTGCACAGACACACAATTGTTACTGAGTGCCAGAGAATTGTTACTCAGGGACAGACAGAATTGTTACTGAGTGCCAGAGAATTGTTACTCAGGGACAGACAGAATTGTTACTGAGTGCCAGAGAATTGTTACTCAGGGACAGACAGAATTGTTACTGAGTGCCAGAGAATTGTTACTCTCACAGACACAAAATTGTTACTTGCACAGACACAGAATTGTTACTCGCACAGAGACAGAATTGTTACTCAGGGCCACAGAATTCATACTCAGGGACAGACAGAATTGTTACTGAGTGCCAGAGAATTGTTACTCAGGGACAGACAGAATTGTTACTGAGTGCCAGAGAATTGTTACTCTCACAGACACAAAATTGTTACTTGCACAGACACAGAATTGTTACTTGCACAGACACACAATTGTTACTGAGTGCCAGAGAATTGTTACTCAGGGACAGACAGAATTGTTACTGAGTGCCAGAGAATTGTTACTCAGGGACAGACAGAATTGTTACTGAGTGCCAGAGAATTGTTACTCAGGGACAGACAGAATTGTTACTGAGTGCCAGAGAATTGTTACTCTCACAGACACAAAATTGTTACTTGCACAGACACAGAATTGTTACTCGCACAGAGACAGAATTGTTACTCAGGGCCACAGAATTCATACTCAGGGACAGACAGAATTGTTACTGAGTGCCAGAGAATTGTTACTCAGGGACAGACAGAATTGTTACTGAGTGCCAGAGAATTGTTACTCTCACAGACACAAAATTGTTACTTGCACAGACACAGAATTGTTACTTGCACAGACACACAATTGTTACTCAGGGCCACAGAATTCATACTCAGGGACAGACAGAATTGTTACTGAGTGCCAGAGAATTCTTACTCAGGGCCACAGAATTCATACTCAGGGACAGACAGAATTGTTACTCAGGGACAGACAGAATTGTTACTGAGTGCCAGAGAATTGTTACTCAGGGACAGACAGAATTGTTACTGAGTGCCAGAGAATTGTTACTCTCACAGACACAAAATTGTTACTTGCACAGACACAGAATTGTTACTTGCACAGACACACAATTGTTACTCAGGGCCACAGAATTCATACTCAGGGACAGACAGAATTGTTACTGAGTGCCAGAGAATTGTTACTCAGGGACACCTAATCGTTGAATTAAATAGTATGTCAGACAACATGCAGAGGAGTGGCAGAGGAGGCAATGTTTTAGGAGCGAGCAGACGTGGCAGCAGAGGAAGGGGTCGAGGCAGCAGTATTCGCAGCCAGAGGCCAGTGCTCCCGGTGTCATCCAGCGGTCGTGTCTCCACCGACAACCCTGCCGTCATTGATTGGTTGGCTCGGTCGTCTTCCTCTTCCCAGGTCACCTCTGACACCTACAGCCAACGGTCGGTGGGTACGTCAGACACAACCGTTAGTTGGCATGGCCCGGGACCAAGCCCACTGAAATCACGTGTCCTCTACCTGCCCCTGTCCTTTGCTGTTCCCTCACCAAGCGAAGTATCGCATGCTGTGGGCTCAGCCCCACTGTACAGTGAGGAAGAGCTAACAGAGGGCGGTCAGGAACGGGGGGAGACATCGGCCTTTTCAGCAGCCAAGCGAACAAGTACTGGCGAGGAGAGTGGCTCGGTAGCCGGTCTAGAGACAGGTCTGTCTCCTGACCCAGACGCAGCCGAGGGGGCTAGTAGTGAGGCGGAGACCCTACTTGATGATGAGGAGGTTGATCGCACTTGGCAGCCTCGTCGTCATCAGGCAATTTCTTCCGCATCATCAGGAGAAGAGGGTGGCAGCTTGGCAGCGAGCAAAACAGTCGGTGGGTTGCCCAGGAGACAGCAGCAGGGTCGCATCAGTGTCAGTGGAGCCAAACGTCCACGGAGTAGAGCACCAGCTCCACTGCAGCCTACCACCACGGCCAGTAGTGGTGCCGGTGCGCACGGAGGAAGTAGCAGTCAGCCAGTGAAGAGTAGCGGGGGCAAAGTTTCCTACTCGGTGGTGTGGCAATTTTTCCTCAAGCCGCCCGAGGAAGTAAACGTAGCCGTATGTCGACTATGTGGCCAGAAATGCAAGCGTGGCCAGGGGGCCCATGTTGGGACTACAGCGTTGCGTCAGCATATGCAGCGTCACCATTCGGTGGCCTGGGAAAACCGTGATAAACATACGGCGGTTCTGCCTGCCCCAGCCCCCGCTCCATCACCCGCTCCGTTACTTGCTCCGTCACCCGACGTCGTCAATCGCCCTCTATCAGCCAGTCAAGGCTCCAACACCTCTGCTGAGGGGAGTTGTCGCTCATTGGCATCTTCCGCTCGTTCAGATGCTCCTTCTCCTGCTACTCCTCTTCTCGGATTCCGTCAACAGTCTTTCTTGGAATCCGTATCCAAGAGACAACAGTTTGCGAGCACGCACCCGACGGTGCAAAAGCTGAACGTCCTCCTGTCCAAGTTGCTGGTGCTGCAGTCCCTCCCTTTCCAACTGGTGGACTCAGCACCTTTCCGAGAAATGATGGCTTGTGCCGCGCCGCGGTGGAGAGTGCCAAGCCGTCATTTCTTTGCCCAAAAGGCAGTGCCAGCCCTGCATTCACATGTAGAAGAGATGGTGGGCCAGTCTTTGAGCATGTCGGTCTCTGCCAAAGTGCACGGCAGCGCCGACGTGTGGAGCTGTAACTACGGTCAGGGACAGTACATGTCATTTACGGCCCACTGGGTGAACGTGGTGCCGGCACAGCCGCACCAGCAACTTGGACAGGTCACGACGCTTTTGCCTCCACGTTTGCACGTCCTTGGTCCAGCAAGCATGTCCGCCTCTACCACCTCTTTTTCCGCCGTGTCCTCAGCCGCCACCCCCGTGCCAAGTCCCATTACCCGACCGGCATATCACATGTGCAGGGCGCAACGGTGTCACGCTGTGCTGCACCTGGTATGCCTTGGCGAACGTAGTCACACAGGGGAGGAACTGCTGAGTGTAATGAACAGAGAAATCGACAGATGGCTGTCTCCGCGCAAACTAAAAATCGGAACCATGTTGACTGACAACGGAAAGAACATGGTGTCTGCTCTGCGTCAAGGAAGGTTGTGCCATGCGCCATGCATGGCTCACGTGTTCAATCTGGTTGTCAAGCGGTTCCTAAAATCCACCATCCCACTGCAAGACATCCTTAAAATGTCACGTAAACTGTGCATGCATTTCAGCCATTCCTACACCGCAAAGAACACCCTCATTGAGCTGCAGCGGCAGAACGGAATTCCACAGCATCGCCTGATCTGCGACGTTGCAACAAGGTGGAATTCAACCCTACACATGTTAGACCGCCTTTACGAGCAGCGAAAGGCCATCACCGATTTCCTGATGTTACAAGCGGATAAAGGTACTCCCCTGTGTAACTTAGATGTCAGCCATTGGCAGCTCATGCGTGACACCTGCCGCTTGCTCAGGCCCTTTGAGGAGGCCACGCTATTCGTGAGTCGGCAGGACTATGGGATGAACGACGTCATTCCTCTGTTGCACGTCCTGGAACAAATGCTGTTAACAATGGCTGGTCAGGGTGCGGTAGACGTGGCGCACAGATCTCAACGCCACATGACCCCTGTGGGGGCAGGACAGGAAGAAGAGGAGGAGGTAGAGGAGGACATTTGTGCTCAGGAATTATTGAGTGAAATGGGTGGTTTTTCCACTCAGCGGACAGGAGTGGAGGAGCAGGAGCATCTGGTAGAGGAGGAGGAGGAGGAGACAGAGGACCCAGACGCACCGTGGCAGTATGCTGTGGAGATGGAGGCAGGGAGTCCCTCGCATTCCTTGGCACAAATGGCCCATAGCATGCTCGGTTGCTTGCGTAGCGACAGCCGAATAATAACCATCAGACAGAGGGATGACTTTTGGCTGTCCACCTTGTTGGACCCTCGCTACCGGTCCAAAATGGTGGCCTTTTTCACACCTGCTGAGAGGGAGGCCAAAATTACGTACTATAAAAACCACCTATGTAGTCAGTTGGTCTCTGCCTTTGTGCGCCAACGTCCATCCTCAGACACTGTGGGCCCTGTGCGCTCGCGTTCCGCTGGCATGGCAGCAGGGGAGGGGTGGGGTGGTAGGAGCAGTGGCAGCTCCACCAGCAGCGGCTGCCTCAGTCTGCAGTCGATGATGAGTAGCTTTCTTCACCAGCGCAGTGAGGAAACTACTAACCAGCCGCAGCAGCAGCAGCAGCATCAGGTGGACCTGGAGCAGGAGCTCAAACAACAGGCTTGGGCCTACTTGGACAGCACCCTGCCAACCGAGGTAGACAATCCCCTTGACTACTGGGCAACGAAACTTGACCTTTGGCCCCAACTAGCTGAATTTGCCCTTGAAAGGCTGTCATGCCCGGCCAGTAGCGTGGCATCGGAGCGCGTGTTTAGTGCGGCAGGAGGTATTGTAACTCCGCGGAGGACACGACTGTCCACCCAAAGTGTGGAGAGACTCACGTTTGTGAAAATGAATCAGGCGTGGATTAGTCTGGATTTCAAACCACCAGTTCCTGACACAACTGACTAAATCCGCCATGAATCATGCCTCAAACATGTGCCACTTTCAGGTCTCCTCACACTGCTGGTGTGTTGAATTTTTTGACATAGGGTGCTGGCAGATTACGGGCCTCCTATAGCTGCTGCCAGGCCCCTAATCTGCCATAGGCCCCTATATACCGCCTCCTCCTGCTGCTGCCAGGTCCAGAGTCTCTCATGGGTCCCTGTACGGCCTCCCATTGCTGCTGTCTCCATCGCCACACTCTGCTGCCATGTGCCACTTTCAGGTCTCTTCACACTGCTGGTGTGTTAAATTTTTTGACATAGGGTGCAGGCAGATTACGGGCCTCACATAGCTGCTGCCAGGCCCCTAATCTGCCATGGGCCCCTATATACCACCTCCTCCTGCTGCTGCCAGGTCCAGAGTCTCTCATGGGTCCCTGTACGGCCTCCCATTGCTGCTGTCTCCATCGCCACACTCTGCTGCCATGTGCCACTTTCAGGTCTCTTCACACTGCTGGTGTGTAAAATTTTTTGACATAGGGTGCTGCAAGATAACGGGCCTCACATAGCTGCTGCCAGGCCCCTAATCTGCCATGGGCCCCAATATACCGCCTCCTCATGCTGCTGCCAGGTCCAGAGTCTCTCATGGGTCCCTGTACGGCCTCCCATTGCTGCTGTCTCCATCGCCACACTCTGCTGCCATGTGCCACTTTCAGGTCTCTTCACACTGCTGGTGTGTTAAATTTTTTGACATAGGGTGCTGCAAGATAACGGGCCTCACATAGCTGCTGCCAGGCCCCTAATCTGCCATGGGCCCCTATATACCACCTCCTCCTGCTGCTGCCAGGTCCAGAGTCTCTCATGGGTCCCTGTACGGCCTCCCATTGCTGCTGTCTCCATCGCCACACTCTGCTGCCATGTGCCACTTTCAGGTCTCTTCACACTGCTGGTGTGTAAAATTTTTTGACATAGGGTGCTGCAAGATAACGGGCCTCACATAGCTGCTGCCAGGCCCCTAATCTGCCATGGGCCCCTATATACCGCCTCCTCATGCTGCTGCCAAGTCCAGAGTCTGTCATGGTCCCTGTACGGCCTCCCATTGCTGCTGTCTCCATCGCCACACTCTGCTGCCATGTGCCACTTTCAGGTCTCTTCACACTGCTGGTGTGTTAAATTTTTTGACATAGGGTGCTGGCAGATTACGGGCCTCCTATAGCTGCTGCCAGGCCCCTAATCTGCCATGGGCCCCTATATACCGCCTCCTCATGCTGCTGCCAAGTTCAGAGTCTGTCATGGGTCCCTGTACGGCCTCCCATTGCTGCTGTCTCCATCGCCACACTCTGCTGCCATGTGCCACTTTCAGGTCTCTTCACACTGCTGGTGTGTTAAATTTTTTGACATAGGGTGCAGGCAGATTACGGGCCTCACATAGCTGCTGCCAGGCCCCTAATCTGCCATGGGCCCCTATATACCGCCTCCTCCTGCTGCTGCCAGGTCCAGAGTCTCTCATGGGTCCCTGTACGGCCTCCCATTGCTGCTGTCTCCATCGCCACACTCTGCTGCCATGTGCCACTTTCAGGTCTCTTCACACTGCTGGTGTGTTAAATTTTTTGACATAGGGTGCTGCAAGATAACGGGCCTCACATAGCTGCTGCCAGGCCCCTAATCTGCCATGGGCCCCTATATACCGCCTCCTCATGCTGCTGCCAAGTCCAGAGTCTGTCATGGTCCCTGTACGGCCTCCCATTGCTGCTGTCTCCATCGCCACACTCTGCTGCCATGTGCCACTTTCAGGTCTCTTCACACTGCTGGTGTGTTAAATTTTTTGACATAGGGTGCAGGCAGATTACGGGCCTCACATAGCTGCTGCCAGGCCCCTAATCTGCCATGGGCCCCTATATACCGCCTCCTCCTGCTGCTGCCAGGTCCAGAGTCTCTCATGGGTCCCTGTACGGCCTCCCATTGCTGCTGTCTCCATCGCCACACTCTGCTGCCATGTGCCACTTTCAGGTCTCTTCACACTGCTGGTGTGTTAAATTTTTTGACATAGGGTGCAGGCAGATTACGGGCCTCACATAGCTGCTGCCAGGCCCCTAATCTGCCATGGGCCCCTATATACCGCCTCCTCCTGCTGCTGCCAGGTCCAGAGTCTCTCATGGGTCCCTGTACGGCCTCCCATTGCTGCTGTCTCCATCGCCACACTCTGCTGCCATGTGCCACTTTCAGGTCTCTTCACACTGCTGGTGTGTAAAATTTTTTGACATAGGGTGCTGCAAGATAACGGGCCTCACATAGCTGCTGCCAGGCCCCTAATCTGCCATGGGCCCCTATATACCGCCTCCTCATGCTGCTGCCAAGTCCAGAGTCTGTCATGGTCCCTGTACGGCCTCCCATTGCTGCTGTCTCCATCGCCACACTCTGCTGCCATGTGCCACTTTCAGGTCTCTTCACACTGCTGGTGTGTTAAATTTTTTGACATAGGGTGCTGGCAGATTACGGGCCTCCTATAGCTGCTGCCAGGCCCCTAATCTGCCATGGGCCCCTATATACCGCCTCCTCATGCTGCTGCCAAGTTCAGAGTCTGTCATGGGTCCCTGTACGGCCTCCCATTGCTGCTGTCTCCATCGCCACACTCTGCTGCCATGTGCCACTTTCAGGTCTCTTCACACTGCTGGTGTGTTAAATTTTTTGACATAGGGTGCAGGCAGATTACGGGCCTCACATAGCTGCTGCCAGGCCCCTAATCTGCCATGGGCCCCTATATACCGCCTCCTCCTGCTGCTGCCAGGTCCAGAGTCTCTCATGGGTCCCTGTACGGCCTCCCATTGCTGCTGTCTCCATCGCCACACTCTGCTGCCATGTGCCACTTTCAGGTCTCTTCACACTGCTGGTGTGTTAAATTTTTTGACATAGGGTGCTGCAAGATAACGGGCCTCACATAGCTGCTGCCAGGCCCCTAATCTGCCATGGGCCCCTATATACCGCCTCCTCATGCTGCTGCCAAGTCCAGAGTCTGTCATGGTCCCTGTACGGCCTCCCATTGCTGCTGTCTCCATCGCCACACTCTGCTGCCATGTGCCACTTTCAGGTCTCTTCACACTGCTGGTGTGTTAAATTTTTTGACATAGGGTGCAGGCAGATTACGGGCCTCACATAGCTGCTGCCAGGCCCCTAATCTGCCATGGGCCCCTATATACCGCCTCCTCCTGCTGCTGCCAGGTCCAGAGTCTCTCATGGGTCCCTGTACGGCCTCCCATTGCTGCTGTCTCCATCGCCACACTCTGCTGCCATGTGCCACTTTCAGGTCTCTTCACACTGCTGGTGTGTTAAATTTTTTGACATAGGGTGCAGGCAGATTACGGGCCTCACATAGCTGCTGCCAGGCCCCTAATCTGCCATGGGCCCCTATATACCGCCTCCTCCTGCTGCTGCCAGGTCCAGAGTCTCTCATGGGTCCCTGTACGGCCTCCCATTGCTGCTGTCTCCATCGCCACACTCTGCTGCCATGTGCCACTTTCAGGTCTCTTCACACTGCTGGTGTGTTAAATTTTTTGACATAGGGTGCTGGCAGATTACGGGCCTCACATAGCTGCTGCCAGGCCCCTAATCTGCCATGGGCCCCTATATACCGCCTCCTCATGCTGCTGCCAAGTCCAGAGTCTGTCATGGTCCCTGTACGGCCTCCCATTGCTGCTGTCTCCATCGCCACACTCTGCTGCCATGTGCCACTTTCAGGTCTCTTCACACTGCTGGTGTGTTAAATTTTTTGACATAGGGTGCAGGCAGATTACGGGCCTCACATAGCTGCTGCCAGGCCCCTAATCTGCCATGGGCCCCTATATACCGCCTCCTCATGCTGCTGCCAAGTTCAGAGTCTGTCATGGGTCCCTGTACGGCCTCCCATTGCTGCTGTCTCCATCGCCACACTCTGCTGCCATGTGCCACTTTCAGGTCTCTTCACACTGCTGGTGTGTTAAATTTTTTGACATAGGGTGCTGCAAGATAACGGGCCTCACATAGCTGCTGCCAGGCCCCTAATCTGCCATGGGCCCCTATATACCGCCTCCTCATGCTGCTGCCAAGTCCAGAGTCTGTCATGGTCCCTGTACGGCCTCCCATTGCTGCTGTCTCCATCGCCACACTCTGCTGCCATGTGCCACTTTCAGGTCTCTTCACACTGCTGGTGTGTTAAATTTTTTGACATAGGGTGCAGGCAGATTACGGGCCTCACATAGCTGCTGCCAGGCCCCTAATCTGCCATGGGCCCCTATATACCGCCTCCTCCTGCTGCTGCCAGGTCCAGAGTCTCTCATGGGTCCCTGTACGGCCTCCCATTGCTGCTGTCTCCATCGCCACACTCTGCTGCCATGTGCCACTTTCAGGTCTCTTCACACTGCTGGTGTGTTAAATTTTTTGACATAGGGTGCAGGCAGATTACGGGCCTCACATAGCTGCTGCCAGGCCCCTAATCTGCCATGGGCCCCTATATACCGCCTCCTCCTGCTGCTGCCAGGTCCAGAGTCTCTCATGGGTCCCTGTACGGCCTCCCATTGCTGCTGTCTCCATCGCCACACTCTGCTGCCATGTGCCACTTTCAGGTCTCTTCACACTGCTGGTGTGTTAAATTTTTTGACATAGGGTGCTGGCAGATTACGGGCCTCACATAGCTGCTGCCAGGCCCCTAATCTGCCATGGGCCCCTATATACCGCCTCCTCATGCTGCTGCCAAGTCCAGAGTCTGTCATGGTCCCTGTACGGCCTCCCATTGCTGCTGTCTCCATCGCCACACTCTGCTGCCATGTGCCACTTTCAGGTCTCTTCACACTGCTGGTGTGTTAAATTTTTTGACATAGGGTGCAGGCAGATTACGGGCCTCACATAGCTGCTGCCAGGCCCCTAATCTGCCATGGGCCCCTATATACCGCCTCCTCCTGCTGCTGCCAGGTCCAGAGTCTCTCATGGGTCCCTGTACGGCCTCCCATTGCTGCTGTCTCCATCGCCACACTCTGCTGCCATGTGCCACTTTCAGGTCTCTTCACACTGCTGGTGTGTTAAATTTTTTGACATAGGGTGCTGCAAGATAACGGGCCTCACATAGCTGCTGCCAGGCCCCTAATCTGCCATGGGCCCCTATATACCGCCTCCTCATGCTGCTGCCAAGTCCAGAGTCTGTCATGGTCCCTGTACGGCCTCCCATTGCTGCTGTCTCCATCGCCACACTCTGCTGCCATGTGCCACTTTCAGGTCTCTTCACACTGCTGGTGTGTTAAATTTTTTGACATAGGGTGCAGGCAGATTACGGGCCTCACATAGCTGCTGCCAGGCCCCTAATCTGCCATGGGCCCCTATATACCGCCTCCTCCTGCTGCTGCCAGGTCCAGAGTCTCTCATGGGTCCCTGTACGGCCTCCCATTGCTGCTGTCTCCATCGCCACACTCTGCTGCCATGTGCCACTTTCAGGTCTCTTCACACTGCTGGTGTGTTAAATTTTTTGACATAGGGTGCAGGCAGATTACGGGCCTCACATAGCTGCTGCCAGGCCCCTAATCTGCCATGGGCCCCTATATACCGCCTCCTCCTGCTGCTGCCAGGTCCAGAGTCTCTCATGGGTCCCTGTACGGCCTCCCATTGCTGCTGTCTCCATCGCCACACTCTGCTGCCATGTGCCACTTTCAGGTCTCTTCACACTGCTGGTGTGTTAAATTTTTTGACATAGGGTGCTGGCAGATTACGGGCCTCACATAGCTGCTGCCAGGCCCCTAATCTGCCATGGGCCCCTATATACCGCCTCCTCATGCTGCTGCCAAGTCCAGAGTCTGTCATGGTCCCTGTACGGCCTCCCATTGCTGCTGTCTCCATCGCCACACTCTGCTGCCATGTGCCACTTTCAGGTCTCTTCACACTGCTGGTGTGTTAAATTTTTTGACATAGGGTGCAGGCAGATTACGGGCCTCACATAGCTGCTGCCAGGCCCCTAATCTGCCATGGGCCCCTATATACCGCCTCCTCATGCTGCTGCCAAGTTCAGAGTCTGTCATGGGTCCCTGTACGGCCTCCCATTGCTGCTGTCTCCATCGCCACACTCTGCTGCCATGTGCCACTTTCAGGTCTCTTCACACTGCTGGTGTGTTAAATTTTTTGACATAGGGTGCAGGCAGATTACGGGCCTCACATAGCTGCTGCCAGGCCCCTAATCTGCCATGGGCCCCTATATACCGCCTCCTCCTGCTGCTGCCAGGTCCAGAGTCTCTCATGGGTCCCTGTACGGCCTCCCATTGCTGCTGTCTCCATCGCCACACTCTGCTGCCATGTGCCACTTTCAGGTCTCTTCACACTGCTGGTGTGTTAAATTTTTTGACATAGGGTGCAGGCAGATTACGGGCCTCACATAGCTGCTGCCAGGCCCCTAATCTGCCATGGGCCCCTATATACCGCCTCCTCCTGCTGCTGCCAGGTCCAGAGTCTCTCATGGGTCCCTGTACGGCCTCCCATTGCTGCTGTCTCCATCGCCACACTCTGCTGCCATGTGCCACTTTCAGGTCTCTTCACACTGCTGGTGTGTTAAATTTTTTGACATAGGGTGCTGGCAGATTACGGGCCTCACATAGCTGCTGCCAGGCCCCTAATCTGCCATGGGCCCCTATATACCGCCTCCTCATGCTGCTGCCAAGTCCAGAGTCTGTCATGGTCCCTGTACGGCCTCCCATTGCTGCTGTCTCCATCGCCACACTCTGCTGCCATGTGCCACTTTCAGGTCTCTTCACACTGCTGGTGTGTTAAATTTTTTGACATAGGGTGCAGGCAGATTACGGGCCTCACATAGCTGCTGCCAGGCCCCTAATCTGCCATGGGCCCCTATATACCACCTCCTCCTGCTGCTGCCAGGTCCAGAGTCTCTCATGGGTCCCTGTACGGCCTCCCATTGCTGCTGTCTCCATCGCCACACTCTGCTGCCATGTGCCACTTTCAGGTCTCTTCACACTGCTGGTGTGTAAAATTTTTTGACATAGGGTGCTGCAAGATAACGGGCCTCACATAGCTGCTGCCAGGCCCCTAATCTGCCATGGGCCCCAATATACCGCCTCCTCATGCTGCTGCCAGGTCCAGAGTCTCTCATGGGTCCCTGTACGGCCTCCCATTGCTGCTGTCTCCATCGCCACACTCTGCTGCCATGTGCCACTTTCAGGTCTCTTCACACTGCTGGTGTGTTAAATTTTTTGACATAGGGTGCTGCAAGATAACGGGCCTCACATAGCTGCTGCCAGGCCCCTAATCTGCCATGGGCCCCTATATACCGCCTCCTCATGCTGCTGCCAAGTCCAGAGTCTGTCATGGTCCCTGTACGGCCTCCCATTGCTGCTGTCTCCATCGCCACACTCTGCTGCCATGTGCCACTTTCAGGTCTCTTCACACTGCTGGTGTGTTAAATTTTTTGACATAGGGTGCAGGCAGATTACGGGCCTCACATAGCTGCTGCCAGGCCCCTAATCTGCCATGGGCCCCTATATACCACCTCCTCCTGCTGCTGCCAGGTCCAGAGTCTCTCATGGGTCCCTGTACGGCCTCCCATTGCTGCTGTCTCCATCGCCACACTCTGCTGCCATGTGCCACTTTCAGGTCTCTTCACACTGCTGGTGTGTTAAATTTTTTGACATAGGGTGCAGGCAGATTACGGGCCTCACATAGCTGCTGCCAGGCCCCTAATCTGCCATGGGCCCCTATATACCACCTCCTCCTGCTGCTGCCAGGTCCAGAGTCTCTCATGGGTCCCTGTACGGCCTCCCATTGCTGCTGTCTCCATCGCCACACTCTGCTGCCATGTGCCACTTTCAGGTCTCTTCACACTGCTGGTGTGTAAAATTTTTTGACATAGGGTGCTGCAAGATAACGGGCCTCACATAGCTGCTGCCAGGCCCCTAATCTGCCATGGGCCCCTATATACCGCCTCCTCATGCTGCTGCCAAGTCCAGAGTCTGTCATGGTCCCTGTACGGCCTCCCATTGCTGCTGTCTCCATCGCCACACTCTGCTGCCATGTGCCACTTTCAGGTCTCTTCACACTGCTGGTGTGTTAAATTTTTTGACATAGGGTGCTGGCAGATTACGGGCCTCCTATAGCTGCTGCCAGGCCCCTAATCTGCCATGGGCCCCTATATACCGCCTCCTCATGCTGCTGCCAAGTTCAGAGTCTGTCATGGGTCCCTGTACGGCCTCCCATTGCTGCTGTCTCCATCGCCACACTCTGCTGCCATGTGCCACTTTCAGGTCTCTTCACACTGCTGGTGTGTTAAATTTTTTGACATAGGGTGCAGGCAGATTACGGGCCTCACATAGCTGCTGCCAGGCCCCTAATCTGCCATGGGCCCCTATATACCGCCTCCTCCTGCTGCTGCCAGGTCCAGAGTCTCTCATGGGTCCCTGTACGGCCTCCCATTGCTGCTGTCTCCATCGCCACACTCTGCTGCCATGTGCCACTTTCAGGTCTCTTCACACTGCTGGTGTGTTAAATTTTTTGACATAGGGTGCTGCAAGATAACGGGCCTCACATAGCTGCTGCCAGGCCCCTAATCTGCCATGGGCCCCTATATACCGCCTCCTCATGCTGCTGCCAAGTCCAGAGTCTGTCATGGTCCCTGTACGGCCTCCCATTGCTGCTGTCTCCATCGCCACACTCTGCTGCCATGTGCCACTTTCAGGTCTCTTCACACTGCTGGTGTGTTAAATTTTTTGACATAGGGTGCAGGCAGATTACGGGCCTCACATAGCTGCTGCCAGGCCCCTAATCTGCCATGGGCCCCTATATAACGCCTCCTCATGCTGCTGCCAAGTTCAGAGTCTGTCATGGGTCCCTGTACGGCCTCCCATTGCTGCTGTCTCCATCGCCACACTCTGCCATGTGCCACTTTCAGGTCTCCTCACACTGCTGGTGTGTTGAATTTTTTGACATAGGGTGCTGGCAGATTACGGGCCTCCTATAGCTGCTGCCAGGCCCCTAATCTGCCATAAGCCCCTATATACCGCCTCCTCATGCTGCTGCCAAGTCCAGAGTCTGTCATGGGTCCCTGTACGGCCTCCCATTGCTGCTGTCTCCATCGCCACACTCTGCCATGTGCCACTTTCAGGTCTCCTCACACACTGCTGGTGTGTTGAATTTTTTGACATAGGGTGCTGGCAGATTACGGGCCTCCTATAGCTGCTGCCAGGCCCCTAATCTGCCGTAGGCCCCTATATACCGCCTCCTCATGCTGCTGCCAGGTCCAGAGTCTCTCATGGGTCCCTGTACGGCCTCCCATTGCTGCTGTCTCCATCGCCACACTCTGCCATGTGCCACTTTCAGGTCTCCTCACACTGCTGGTGTGTTCCATTTTTTGTCATAGGGTGCTGGCAGATTATGGGCCTCCCATAACTGCTGCCAGGCCCCTAATCTGCCATGGGCCCCTATACCGACTCCTCATGCTGTGACGTTGCAACAAGGTGGAATTCAACCCTACATATGTTAGACCGCCTTTACGAACAGCAAAAGGCCATCACAGATTTCCTGATGTTAAAAGCAGATAAAGGTACTCCCTGTGTAACTTAGATGTCAGCCATTGGCAGCTCATGCGTGACACCTGCGCTTGCTCAGGCCCTTTGAGGAGGCCACGCTATTCGTGAGTCGGCAGGACTATGGGATGAACGACGTCATTCCTCTGTTGCACGTCCTGGAACAAATGCTGTTAACAATGGCTGGTCAGGGTGCGGTAGACGTGGCGCACAGATCTCAACGCCACATGGCCCCTGTGGGGGCAGGACTGGAAGAAGAGGAGGAGGTAGAGGAGGACATTGGTGCTCAGGAATTATTGAGTGAAATGGGTGGTTTTTCCACTCAGCGGACAGGAGTGGAGGAGCAGGAGCATCTGGTAGAGGAGGAGGAAGAGGAGACAGAGGACCTAGACGCACCGTGGCAGTATGCTGTGGAGATGGAGGCAGGGAGTCCCTCGCATTCCTTGGCACAAATGGCCCATAGCATGCTCGGTTGCTTGCGTAGCGACAGCCGAATAATAACCATCAGACAGAGGGATGACTTTTGGCTGTCCACCTTGTTGGACCCTCGCTACCGTTCAAAAATGGTGGCCTTTTTCACACCTGCTGAGAGGGAGGCCAAAATAACGTACTATAAAAAACACCTATGTAGTCAGCTGGTCTCTGCCTGTCTGCGCCAACGTCCATCCTCAGACACTGTGGGCCCTGTGCGCTCGTGTTCCGCTGCCATGGCAGCAGGGGAGGGGTGGGGTGGTAGGAGCAGTGGCAGCTCCACCAGCAGCGGCTGCCTCAGTCTGCAGTCGATGATGAGTAGCTTTCTTCACCAGCGCAGTGAGGAAACTACTAACCAGCCGCAGCAGCAGCAGCAGCATCAGGTGGACCTGGAGCAGGACCTCAAACAACAGGCTTAGGCCTACTTGGACAGCACCCTGCCAACCGAGGTAGACAATCCCCTTGACTACTGGGCAACGAAACTTGACCTTTGGCCCCAACTAGCTGAATTTGCCCTTGAAAGGCTGTCATGCCCGGCCAGTAGCGTGGCATCGGAGCGCGTGTTTAGTGCGGCAGGAGGTATTGCAACTCCGCGGAGGACACGACTGTCCACCCAAAGTGTGGAGAGACTGACGTTTGTGAAAATGAATCAGGCGTGGATTAGTCTGGATTTCAAACCACCAGTTCCTGACACAACTGACTAAATCCGCCATGAATCATGCCCCAAACATGTGCCACTTTCAGGTCTCCTCACACTGCTGGTGTGTTCCATTTTTTGTCATAGGGTGCTGGCAGATTACGGGCCTCCCATAGCTGCTGCCAGGCCCCTAATCTGCCATGGGCCCCTATACCGCCTCCTCATGCTGCTGCCAAGTCCAGAGTCTCTCATGGGTCCCTGTACGGCCTCCCATTGCTGCTGCCTCCATCGCCACACTCTGCCATGTGCCACTTTCAGGTCTCCTCACACTGCTGGTGTGTTCCATTTTTTGTCATAGGGTGCTGGCAGATTACGGGCCTCCCATAGCTGCTGCCAGGCCCCTAATCTGCCATGGGCCCCTATACCGCCTCCTCATGCTGCTGCCAGGTCCAGAGTCTCTCATGGGTCCCTGTACGGCCTCCCATTGCTGCTGTCTCCATCGCCACACTCTGCCATGTGCCACTTTCAGGTCTCCTCACACTGCTGGTGGGTTCCATTTTTTGTCATAGGGTGCTGGCAGATTACGGGCCTCCCATAGCTGCTGCCAGGCCCGTAATCTGCCATGGGCCCCCGTACCGACTCCTCATGCTGCTGCCAGGCCCGTAATCTGTCATGGGCCACTGTTGTCGCTTGTTGGCATATTCCGCTCGTTCAGATGCTCCTTCTCCTGCTACTCCTCTTCACGGATTCCGTCAGCAGTCTTTCTTGGAATCCGTTTCCAAGAGACAACAGTTTGCGAGCACGCACCCGACGGTGCAGAAGCTGAACGTCCTCCTGTCCAAGTTGCTGCTGCCAGGCTCGTAATCTGTCATGCGCCCCTGTACCGCCTCCTCATGCTGCTGCCAGGTCCAGAGTGTGTCATGGGCCCCCGTACCGACTCCTCATGCTGCTGCCAGGCCCGTAATCTGTCATGGGCCCCTGTACCGCCTCCCCATGCTGCTGCCAGGTCCAGAGTGTGTCATGGGTCCCTGTACGGCCTCCCATTGCTGCTGCCAGGCCCGTAATCTGCCATGGGCCCCTGTACCGACTCCTCATGCTGCTGCCAGGCCCGTAATCTGTCATGGGCCCCTGTACCGCCTCCTCATGCTGCTGCCAGGTCCAGAGTGTGTCATGGGTCCCTGTACGGCCTCCCATTGCTGCTGTCTCTATCGCCACACTCTGCCATGTGCCACTTTCAGGTCTCCTCACACTGCTGGTGGTTTCCATTTTTGTCATAGGGTGCTGTATGGCCTCCCATTGCTGCTGCCTCCACCGCCACACTGTGGCTCCACACTCTGGTTTTGGCCCCGTGACTGCCCAAATGAGTGAAGTGTGCGGTGATTCTAAGATCGACGGCACTCATCTGCATGTCATACTGACTGACAGTATTATTTCTCTTCCCCAGCAGACTCCAAGGGCATTTAAATTAAAGGTACAGTGTTCTGCACTAATATTAAGTCTCTCTGAAGCCTAGAAACACCCTTTTTTAAGTTAAATTCACAGCGAATTTATTCGACTCGAATCGAATATTGTCCACGAATTCGCCGAATCAGTCGAATCGAATTTTTCATTTCTTCGCTCATCTCTAATCGTGACGCAAAATCACCACATTCCACCAACTGCAAATTTCTGCCCAAATGGCAACTCTTAGGGGTTGAATTACTAAAGGCAAATAGACTGTGCACTTTGTAAGTGCAGCTGGACACTTCAAGGGAATTCGCTACAGAACTGAGGAAATGGGGTGAAGCTACACTTTACAAAGAAAACCCAATCACATACGAGGAAACAAAAAAAATATGGCATTGTTACTTGTACATGATTGGATGATGGAAGTCACCAGAGCTTCCCATCATTTACTAAGACCTGGCACAGATTCCATTGAAGGGTTACAAAACCACGGACCCTGCATTCACTATATCCGCTCTCCCCGGGCCCTGCATTTACTATAATTGGTCTCCCCGGACCCCGCATTCACTATATCCGCTCTCCCCGGACCCTGCATTCACTATATCCGCTCTCCCCGGACCCTGCATTCCCTATATCCGCTCTCCCCGGACCCTGCATTCACTATATCCGCTCTCCCCGGGCCCTGCATTCACTATATCCGCTCTCCCCGGACCCTGCATTCACTATATCTGCTCTCCCCGGACACCGCATTCACTATATCCGCTCTCCCCGGGCCCTGCATTCACTATATCCGCTCTCCCCGGACCCTGCATTCACTATATCTGCTCTCCCCGGACCCCGCATTCACTATATCTGCTCTCCTCGGACCCTGCATTCACTATATCTGCTCTCCCCGGACCCCGCATTCACTATATCCGCTCTCCACGGACCCTGCATTCACTATATCTGCTCTCCTCGGACCCCGCATTCACTATATCCGCTCTCCACGGACCCTGCATTCACTATATCCGCTCTCCCCGGACCCCGCATTCACTATATCTGGTCTCCCAGGACAGTGCATTCACTATATCTGGTCTCCTGGACCCTGCATTCACTATATCTGGTCTCCCAGGACAGTGCATTCACTATATCTGGTCTCCTGGACCCCGCATTCACTATATCCGCTCTCCCCGGACCCCGCATTCACTATATCCGCTCTCCTCGGACCCCGCATTCACTATATCCGCTCTCCACGGACCCTGCATTCACTATATCCGCTCTCCCCGGACCCTGCATTCACTATATCCGCTCTCCCCGGACCCCGCATTCACTATATTCGGTCTTCCAGGACAGTGCATTCACTATATCTGGTCTCCCTGGACCCCGCATTCACTATATCTGGTCTCCCCGGACCCTGCATTCACTATATCCGCTCTCCCTGGACCCTGCATTCACTATATCTGCTCTTCCTGGACCCCGCATTCACTGGGAGGAATAGTGCCCCATTATTGCTGTCAGTGGGAAGAATAGTGCCCCATCATTGGTGTCAGTGGTAGGAATAGTGCCCCATCATTGGTGTCAGTGGTAGGAATAGTGCCCCATCATTGGTGTCAGTGGAAGGAATAGTGCCCCATCATTGGTGTCAGTGGAAGGAATAGTGCCCCATCATTGGTTTCAGTGGTAGGAATAGTGCCCCATCATTGGTGTCAGTGGGAGGAATAGTGCCCCATCATTGGTGCAAGTGGGAGGAATAGTGCCCCATCATTGGTGTCAGTGGTAGGAATAGTGCCCCATCATTGGTGTCAGTGGTAGGAATAGTGCCCCATCATTGGTGTCAGTGGTAGGAATAGTGCCCCATCATTGGTGTCAGTGGAAGGAATAGTGCCCCATCATTGGTTTCAGTGGGAGGAATAGTGCCCCATCATTGGTGCAAGTGGGAGGAATAGTGCCCCATCATTGGTGTCAGTGGTAGGAATAGTGCCCCATCATTGGTGTCAGTGGTAAGAATAGTGCCCCATCATTGGTGTCAGTGGTAGGAATAGTGCCCCATCATTGGTGTCAGTGGAAGGAATAGTGCCCCATCATTGGTTTCAGTGGTAGGAATAGTGCCCCATCATTGGTGTCAGTGGTAGGAATAGTGCCCCATCATTGGTGTCAGTGGGAGGAATAGTGCCCCATCATTGGTGCAAGTGGGAGGAATAGTGCCCCATCATTGGTGTCAGTGGTAGGAATAGTGCCCCATCATTGGTGTCAGTGGTAGGAATAGTGCCCCATCATTGGTGTCAGTGGTAGGAATAGTTCCCCATCATTGGTGTCAGTGGAAGGAATAGTGCCCCATCATTGGTGTCAGTGGGAGGAATAGTGCCCCATCATTGGTGCAAGTGGGAGGAATAGTGCCCCATCATTGGTGTCAGTGGTAGGAATAGTGCCCCATCATTGGTGTCAGTGGTAGGAATAGTGCCCCATCATTGTTGTCAGTGGTAGGAATAGTGCCCCATCATTGGTGTCAGTGGTAGGAATAGTGCCCCATCATTGGTGTCAGTGGTAAGAATAGTGCCCCATCATTGTTGTCAGTGGTAGGAATAGTGCCCCATCATTGGTGTCAGTGGTAGGAATAGTGCCCCATCATTGGTGTCAGTGGTAAGAATAGTGCCCCATCATTGGTGTCAGTGGTAGGAATAGTGCCCCATCATTGGTGTCAGTGGTAAGAATAGTGCCCCATCATTGGTGTCAGTGGTAGGAATAGTGCCCCATCATTGGTGTCAGTGGAAGGAATAGTGCCCCATCATTTCAGTGGGAGGAATATTGTCTGATCGTTTGTGTCAGTGAGAGGAATAGTGCCCCATCGCTGGTGTCAGTGGGAGTGTGACAGACCGAACTAGCACAGGGGCTTTTGGAGGGAAGTATGGACTAGCCTTCCACCCACTGATTATGGCCCATTGAGTGAGCTCAGCAGATCATTCTCTAATGAAGGACAACCACATGATGAGTGCTGAGAGCAAAGCTTGGATTGTTTCTCTGAGTAAAGACAATGCTGCTTTCCTTCTGGAGAGGATGGAAAGGTGTAATATTAATTTTGTACAGGTAAATGGTCAGAGGAAATATGGTGGCCTTCCTGCAGACTGGGTTGGAGAATCTCCTCTACTTGGGACAGAAATATTTATCAACAATCTCCCTCAAGAAATCTATGAAGATTAATGAATTCCACTTTTTCAGACTTTTTGGAATATTGGAATATTGTTTGAGTTTTGTTTTATGATGGACAGATTATACAGGTGAAAGCAAACACCTGAAAGACAGCATGTGTAATGGACTTGGCCAGGGGCGGACTGACAACTCATGGGGCCCCCGGGCAATAGGGGATCATGGGGCCCCTGTGTCCTTGCCCAAAATTAAAAAAGCCTATGAAAAAGGTACCAGGGGCATCTCATGGGGCCCCCTACTGACCCCAGGCCCTCGGGCAATGCCCGAGTTTCCAAATGGTCAGTCTGCCCCTGGCTTTGGTGTATTCAGGGTTGGAGGTGTCGGGCTGTCTGGGATGGGCTTCCTGGCTTGTCTGGGTGTTTGGCTGTTGATTAGCTTACTGTTAATTAGATCGCTGTTACCTGTTAGTTGTACTGTTTACCATTTGCATTGTTTAGGATAATGTGATCAAGCTCTTACCCAATCAGTGTGGGGTGTTTATCCCAATGTGTAATATTTTTATTGTTCATGTGGGGACTGACCCTATTTCTGAAGTATATACAAACCTGTATTTCTGTTCAATAAAGAGTTCCAGTTTTTGCACCTAAGGTAGTGTGACCTTGTCTTGGGTGCGATGCCCAGTTATAATACCTTGCTCCTGTGTCCCTGCGGCGAGAAACCAGTTCTCTGATGTAATCACCCAATTGGGGTGTCAGGCGGTCTGTCACAGGGAGGAATAGTTCCACATCATTGCTGCAGTGGGAGGAATAGTGTCACATTCTTGGTGTCAGAGGGAAGAGTAGTGCTCCATCATTGGTATCAGTGGAAGGAATAGTGTCCCATCATTGGTGTTTGTGGGAAGAATAGTGCCCCATCATTGGTGTCAGTGGGAGGAATAGTGCCCCATCATTGGTGTCAGTAGAAGGAATATTGTCCTACAGCTGGTGTCAGTGGGAGGAATAGTACTCCATCATTGGTATCATTCGGAGGAATAGTGCCCCATCATTGGTGTCAGTGGGAGGAATAGTGCCCCATCATTGGTGTCAGTGGGAGGAATAGTGCCCCATCATTGGTGTCAGTGGAAGGAATAGTGCCCCATCATTGGGATCAGTGGGAGGAATAGTGCCCCATCATTGGTGTCAGTGGGAGGAATAGTGCCCCATCATTGGTATCAGTGGGAGGAATAGTGCCCCATCATCGGTGTCAGTGGGAGGAATAGTGTCCCATCATTTGTGTCAGTGGGAGGAATAGTGCCCTATCATTGGTGTCAGTGGGAGGAATAATGTCCCATCATTGGTGTCAGTGGAAGGAATAGTGCCCCATCTTTTGTGTCAGTGGGTGAATATTCCCCCATCATTGGTTTCAGTTGGGGGGAAAAGTTCCCCATCGTTGAAATCAGTGGGAGGAATAGCGCCCCATCTTTTGTCAGTGGAGGGAATAGTACCCCATCATTGGTTTCAGTGGGGGGAGGGATAGTTCCCCATCGTTGGAGTCAGTGGGAGGAATAGCGCCCCATCTTTTGTGTCAATGAGAGGAATAGTGGGGGGGGGGGATAGTGTCCCATCGTTGGTGTCAGTGGGGGGGAAATAGTACCCTATCGTTGGTGTCAGTAGCAGGAGTTATGGCCCATTGTTGTCAGTGGGAAGAATAGTGCCAAAGGGCAGGATAAAGCCAAGCAAAGGGCAGCATCTGGCCCCTGGGCCGCAGTTTGGAGACCACTGCTCTAAAAGTAATACATTGGGGGGCGGCCATATTTGTTTAGGCAACATCTCTACTGCCAACGTGTGTTTGTTCTTTCCTTGACTATGTAGGAATGACAACTCCGTTCCTCATAAAGATGTGCATGTGTAAGCTGTAATGGGAATTAAATCATGACTTCCTATTGGTTGATCTGGAATTGGGATTTGTTTCTCATTAAACATTTCATTTATGTAAGTTGCCATCCTCCGTTAATGCGTGAGCAGCCACAGAGCGCGGTCTCCGTTCTCCCGGGTTCCCATCCAATCGGACATCTGAAAACTCCATGACAGTTAATGTCGTTAGCGCTCCATCATTAATGAAAATGAACTCTGCGGTGACACGGGGCATCTGATTACACAACACTTAGCCGCTCTCATTAAACGCCGTTTGATCACTTGGCCTCATTAGCGGGCAGCTCTGGAGATGTGAAGCCATCTCAATGTCTTGGGAATTGTGTGCACACTCTTTAACATTCCTGGAGCCCTGAGAGCGTGACTCGGAGGAACACAGACGGGGCCACGTGTTAAATGAGATTATCTCCACCATTAGGGAGCCAAAGGCTGATGGGCCCATCTGTCTGCTCTGGCCACCCCGGACCCTCTCCCGGTGCTCAGAGTGGGAGAAGATTCCATTCCAGGGGGGGCGATTAATAACTTCTCTTATCTTCACCTATATCTCAGACTCCCTTACAAATAAATAGTACGCATTTTACCGTGACACCGCCATGATTTATCGGAGCACTCACCGAAAAACCTGCCCAGAAATAAACATCATATTCATTAAACTCCCATTAAGATCTATGCCGTATTTCTGCAGATAAATCTGGTTTCTCAACGTACCATATAACGTGACGGCCGGAGCAGAATGTGAGATAGAGCAGAGGCCTCCGGAGGGTGGAAGCGCGCTCGCCAATGAGTTCACTGAATGTCTCAGCTTCTCTAAGGAGCCCAAAAACGTCTTCTATGAAATATTCGTTCCTGTATAACTGTCTCATTCTGTGCGCCCATTGCGTCCTTGGACTTGGTGTATTTAGGGTTGGAGATGCCGGGCTGACTGGGGTGGGCTCCCCGGCTTGGCTGTTGATTAGCTTACTGTTAATTAGATCGCTGTTACCTGTTAGTTGTACTGTTTACCATTTGCATTGTTTAGGATAATGTGATCAAGCTTTTACCCAATCAGTGTGGGGTGTTTATCCCAATGTGTAATATTTTTATTGTTCATGTGGGGACTGACCCTATTTCTGAAGTATATACAAACCTGTATTTCTGTTCAATAAAGAGTTCCAGTTTTTGCACCTAAGGTAGTGTGACCTTGTCTTGGGTGCGATGCCCAGTTATAATACCTTGCTCCTGTGTCCCTGCGGCGAGAAACCAGTTCTCTGATGTAATCACCCAATTGGGGTGTCAGGCGGTCTGTCACAGGGAGGAATAGTTCCACATCATTGCTGCACTGGGAGGAATAGTGTCACATTCTTGGTGTCAGAGGGAAGAGTAGTGCTCCATCATTGGTGTCAGTGGAAGGAATAGTGTCCCATCATTGGTATCAGTGGAAGGAATAGTGCCCCATCATTGGTGTCAGTGGAAGGAATAGTGTCCCATCATTGGTGTTTGTGGGAAGAATAGTGCCCCATCATTGGTGTCAGTGGGAGGAATAGTGCCCCATCATTGGTGTCAGTAGAAGGAATATTGTCCTACAGCTGGTGTCAGTGGGAGGAATAGTACTCCATCATTGGTATCATTCGGAGGAATAGTGTCCCATCATTGGTGTCAGTGGGAGGAATAGTGCTCCATCATTGGTGTCAGTGGAAGGAATAGTGTCCCATCATTGGTATCAGTGGGAGGAATAGTGCCCCATCATTGGTGTCAGTGGAAGGAATAGTGTCCCATCATTGGTGTTTGTGGGAAGAATAGTGCCCCATCATTGGTGTCAGTAGAAGGAATATTGTCCTACAGCTGGTGTCAGTGGGAGGAATAGTACTCCATCATTGGTATCATTCGGAGGAATAGTGCCCCATCATTGGTGTCAGTGGGAGGAATAGTGCCCCATCATTGGTGTCAGTGGGAGGAATAGTGCCCCATCATTGGTGTCAGTGGAAGGAATAGTGCCCCATCATTGGGATCAGTGGGAGGAATAGTGCCCCATCATTGGTGTCAGTGGGAGGAATAGTGCCCCATCAGATCAAGCTCTGACCCAATCAGTGTGGGATGTTTATCCCAATGTGTAATATTTTTATTGTTCATGTGGGGACTGATCCTATTTCTGAAGTATATACAAACCTGTATTTCTGTTCATTACAGAGTTCCAGTTTTTGCACCTAAGCTAGTGTGACCAGGGGTGTATTTACCACAAGGCAAACAAGGCATTTGCCTAGGGCGGCATTTTTCAAGGGGGCAGCAGCATTTTTTAGGGGGGCAGCGCCGTCCCTCGAAAGAAGGAAAGAAAGAAGGGACACACAGCACGGGGACCAGGTGGGATTTGAGAGAGGCTGAGAGCTCCATGATGGTGTATGCAGACCCTTGTTACTGGGGATGTCCAGAGCTGTGAAGATGAATGTCTTATGTCTTGCTCGGGGGGGCGGTGGTAGTGGAAGGCTCTCTTGGGTGGGGGCTGGGGTGTTGTTGGTCCATGTAAGGCTCTCTTCGTGGGGAAGGGGGGTGTTGGTCGGTGTCAGGGTCTCTCCATGGGGAGGGGAGCCAAATTTTGTATTGCCTAGGGCATCAGGAAACCTAAATACACCACTGAGTGTGACCTAGTCTTGGGTGTGATGCCCAGCTATAATACCTTGGTTCTGTGTCCCAGCGGTGAGAAACCAGTTTTCTGATGGAATCACCCAATTGGGGTGACAGGCGGTCTGTCACAGGGAGGAATAGTTCCCCATCATTGGTGCAGTGGGAGGAAAAGTGTCCCATTTTTGGTGTCAGTGGGAAGAATAGTGCCCCTGTGCGCTCATTGCGTCCTTGGGACATACTATTACCGTCCACATTAGGGTTGCACTGATACTGGTGTAGCGCTACCCTCGTAAGGGTCTCTGGATTTCATTGAGTCCCCCTAAGACCTACACAGCCAGGCACACTTGTACTTCCAGAGTCAGTGAGTCAGTCTTTGAGCTGGTTTTTAGTTGTTTTTATTGGATGGGTTCTAGGGGTATATGTACAAAAAGGGTGAACTGGCGAAAAAAAAAGTAAACTACTGTCCCTTGCTGGTGTACCTCCTCAGACCCCGGATGAATCCTCCTCTTCACCCAGCTGTGCTGAGGGTATCCCCGAGCAAGGGGGTCCCAAGAGCTTACAGTTAAGCAGTCAAAGGTGAAGACTAGTTGGGTCTTGCACCTGACCTCCCTCTCCCCATATCCGGCCCAGGGGGTGTAGGAATACTCACACTGTCCTGTCCTGTCAGCATGGTGGATTGATAGCTGCTTTCAGGTCTTATCCTGGGCTGGCTCCTTCCCTGCTGCTCAGGCTGTCTTCCCCAGGAGACTTTGGGCAGTGGAGATTCTCCTGTGCAGCAACCAGCCTGTAGGTAGGCCCCCCCTACCTGAGGCCCCTCCCAGTCTCCACACTTCAGCCTTCTCTCAAACCATCTTCCACCCGACTTCCCTTTCTTCTCAGGCTCTGTAATATTTTGAGGGTTGCCCTTGTCACCATATGCAGCCTCCTGCCAGGGGATTGACCAAGGCCCCTCACACATGCAGATCTGGGGCAGCACAGTGGCTAAGTAGTTAGCACTTCCACCTGGCAGTACTAGGGTCATTGGTTCAAATCCCAACCATGGCGCCACCTGCCTGGAGTTTGCATGTTCTCCCTGTGCCTGCATGGGTTTCCTCTGGGTACTCCGGTTTCCTCCCACACTCCAAAGACATGCTGGTAGGTTAATTGGATAATGTCTATATTATCCCTATATGTATGAATATAAGTTAGGGACTTTAGATTGTACACCCCTTGAGGGTTAGGGACTGATGTGAATGTACAATATATATGTAAAGCGCTGTGTAACGTGACATCGCTATATAAGTACCTGTGATGTGATGTGATGATCTGGGCTTCCTCCCTTCCTCCTCCTCCCCTGTTCCAGAAGGTTCTCAGGTTTCTGGAAAGGCAGGAGGGCTCCAGAAGCCCTGACCTGTAGAACAACTCAGCCTGTCCTGAGATGAACTCTTGCCTCAGTCTGAGGCTGACTCACCCCAGGCTGCTACTCAGCCTCTATCTAGCTAAACTGGAGGGCGTTATATTGGTAATGGTGCCCAGGGGTGGACTGACAACTCATGGGGCCCCCGGGCAATAGGGGATCATGGGGCCCCTGTGTCCTTGGCCAAACTCAAAAAAGCCTATGAAAAAGGTACCAGGGGCATCTCATGGGGCCCCCTACTGACCCCGGGCCCTCGGACAGTGCCTGAGTTTCCAAATGGTCAGTCCGCCCCTGTTGGTACCGATTCCAAGCATTTGCACAAGTACTTGTACTTGTGCAAATGCTCCAATACCTTTGCAGCTTCTAGAACAGGGGAAGTATCAGGGAACTAACCTGTAGAGCCCTCAGCCTTGACCTACAATAGACTGACTGACCTACAACCAGGCTAACTCATCCCAGGTTGCTATTCAGCCTCTAACTAAAAAAACTAAGTAGCTTCCCCTAGCTAGACTCAAAGGGTGCTACCAGGGGCGGACTGACAACTCATGGGGCCTCCGGGCAATAGGGGATCATGGGACCCGTGTCCTTGCCCACACTCAAAGCACACCCAAAAAAGCCTATAAAAAGGTACCAGGGGCATTTCATGGGGACCCCCACTGACCCCAGGCCCTTGGGCAGTGCCCGAGTGCTCCAATGGTCAGTCTGCCCCTGGGTGCTACATCAAACTGTTATGGCTAAAGTTCCACTTTAGCTAAATACTTGGGAGCTAAAATTGTCCCTGTTTCTCTCCCCGGAGAATGGAGTGTTTTATCTTCTAAATCAACTCCGATGATGGTTGACGTTGTTGCAGATCATGCATTTGGGCTAGGGATGCACCGATACCTGTTATTACCTGCTAGTACGCGTTCCGATACTTGTACTCAGGTAATCGAGATACCAATTATCGATACCTTTGCAGTGTGATTTGAGTCCATACAAAATGAACGGGCTCAAATCGCACTGCAAAGAATAGGGTGTGCTGAGAAAGCCCCTCCTTCCATAAAGACTCCTGGGATGTATGACATCATTTTGTCCTAGGCCAGAAACCAGGAAGTCACTGAAGAAATGTAAAAAAAAAAAGTTTATTATTATTTTTATTATATTATTATACAGGCCAACAGTTTGCTCAGCGCTTTACAATATAATGGGAGACAATACAACAACAATACAGTTCAATACAAGAGGATTAGGAGGGCCCTGATCCTTGGAGCTTACAATCTATTTCAGAGTTTTCCTAAAAGTGAGTAGGCGATAGTCTGATAAATTGGGGTAGAGAGTTCCAGAGGATGGGGGAAGCTCTGGAGAAGTCCTGGAGACGAGCATGGGAGGAGGAGACGAGGGAGCTAGAGAGCAGGAGGTCACGCAAGGCGCAGAGAGTACGGTTTGGGTGATATTTGGAGACAAGATTGGTCTCCAAATTGTTTAAAACAAGTAAATATAATATGCTTTCCTTCCTACCTACCTTTCTATGTACTAATGATAGCAACATAAAGCCCCTCTCACACAACAGGTCCAAACAGGTCCTCCTGTGCATTTTTCAGGTAGACCTAGTTGGACCCTCCATTCTTCTCTATGGGCAGTTGGATGCAAACGGACTTGTGTGCATTTACATCTGGCCATCTCTAATCTGATCCAATCCGGCAAAAACAACAAACAGAATGGGATCTGTTCCCCCTTTTTCTGGCCGGATCGGATCAGAGTAAACCAACAGCCAGTTCTTTTACATCCGACTGCCCATAGAGCAGAGCGGGCTGTGTCAGAGCGGACAGGGACCTGTCATCCAGTCACTCCACTAAACTCAGCAGGGGATCAGTGGACAGATCCCCTGCTGAGAAAATTGAATCCGGGCCCTGTCAAGGGGGCCTTAGAATTCAAAATAGTTCATTTTGTCGAGAGAGTTTAGTTCGGCTTTATTCATTATCAACAAATGACATAGAGATTGGTCTTCTGGCTCCATCTTTGGTGCTCCTTGTCTACAGATAAAGACATTACCCTATAAATATGGGGTTGTTGTTGAAGCCCCTGAGAGATATCTTTTCATTCATATTCAGGGGCGGACTGACCATTTGGAAACTCGGGCACTGCCCGAGGGCCCGGGGTCAATAGGGGGCCCCATGAGATGCCCTTGGTACCCTTTTCATAGGCTTTTTTGAGTTTGAGTAAGGACACAGGGGCCCCATGATCCCCTATTGCCTGGGGGCCCCATGAGCTGTCAGTCCGCCCCTGTTCATATTCATTTTATATTTTCCTATTTTACTCATAATACATAATGTTTTCATTCAGCTTTCCCCTGTGAAGAGTAATTTACCACTGCTGGTGTACCTTGATCTACTGACCTTGCTAATTCTCTGTGCAGGTTTAGCGGACAGTTTTATGTTACAGTTGTGCTCAGATTTCACTCATCCATCAAGGTCTTGGATGAAAGGAATACAATTCATTGAACCCCTTCTCTCTTTTGTCCACTGTGAGCTCCAGTATCAGTGTAGCCAGTGGTTGGGTTCTGGGTTGAGGTCCAAGGATCAATCCCAACCCAGGGTGGCCTGACCTTTCGGGCACTTGGGCACTGCCCGAAGGCCCAGGGTCAGTAGGAGGCCCCATGAGATGCCCCTAGTACTTTTCATTGTTTTTTTTGGGTGTGGTTTTGAGTGTGGGTGAGGACACAGGGGCCCCATGATCCCCTATTGTTTGTGGGCCCCATGATCCCCTATTGCCTGTGGGCCCCATGGATCTAGTAGGTTCTTGTGTGCATTTACCCCATTTCATCCTATTTTCCACATCCAGAAACATCCTGGTGGCAGAACTAGCCTGTGTTGGATTGTATGAGTGTGGTGGATTCTCTTTTGGTAGACCATGAGTGATCTAGATTGTTCAATCTCATTTGTGAATGGAGTGATATACACTCACAGGCCACTTTATTAGGTCCACCTGTTCAATTGCTTGGTAACATAAATTGCTAATCAACCAATCACACGGCAGCAACTCAACGCATTTAATCCTCTAGATGTGGTGAAGAGGACTTGCTGAAGTTGAAGCGAGCTTCAGAATGGGGAAGAAAGGAGATTTAAGTGACTCTGAATGTGACATGGTTGTTTGTGCCAGGCAGGCTGGTCTGAGTATTTCAAAAACTGCTGATCTACTGGGATTTTCACGCACAACCATCTCTAGGGTTTACAGAGAATGGTCCGAAAAAGAGAAAATATCCAGTGAGTGGCAGTTGTGTGGAAGAAAATGCCTTGTTGATGTCAGAGGTCAGAGGAGAATGGGCAGATTGGTTCCAGATGATGGAAAGGCAACAATAACTCATGTCAATATGGACCAAAATCTTTGAGGAATATTTCCAGTACCTTGTTGAATCTATGCCATGAAGAATGAAGGCTGTTCTGAAGGCATAAGGGGGTCCAACCCGGTACTAGCAAGGTGGACCTAATAGAGTGACCGGTGAGTGTTAATTTATGTGGGTAGTGCAGTGGTTAGCACTAGGGTTGTAATATTTTGAGGGTTTCCCTGGTCACCATACCCATCCTCCTGCCAGGGGATTGACCAAGGCCCCTCACACATGCAGATCTGGGGCATCACAGTGGCTAAATGGTTAGCACTTCCACCTGGCAGTACTAGGGTCAAATTCCAACTACAGCACTACCTGCCTGGAGTTTGCATGTTCTCCCTGTGCCTGCGTGGGGTTCCTCCAGGTACTCTGGTGTCCTCCCACACTCCAAAGACATGCTGGTAGGTTATTTTTCTCCTGTCTTAAACTGGCCCTGGTATGTGTATGTATGAATGTAAGTTAAGGACCTTAGATTGTACGCTCCTTGGGGGCGGGAACTGATGTGAATGTACAATATACTGTTTATATATGTAAAGCACTGTGTACATTGACAGTGCTATATACTGTAAGTACTTGTAATAAATAATGTCACATATCTCAACAGGTGGATCTGGGAACATAAAGTGTACACAGGTACTCTACAGGTCATACATCAGCCTACCCATATGGAAGAAAAATATATTTGAAATATATTTAAAAAATATTCTTCATATTCTTCCCAAACATATTGACATATAATTGAAATGCTACAATTTTGGCCGTATTCAATATATAAATATATCTCCTAGATTGTAAGCTCGAAAGAGCAGGGCCCTCGAACCCCTCGTGTATTGTACTGTTACTGTATTGTCTCATGTTCTGTCCCCCACTATAATGTACAGCGCTGAGGAAACCCTTTGGCGCTATATAAATACTGTATAATAATAATAATAATATACAGTGGGGATCGAAAGTTTGGGCACCCCAGCTAAAAATTTGTATTAATGTGGATAAAGAACCAAGGAAAGATGGAAAAATCTCCAAAAGGCATCAAATTACAGATTAGACATTCTTATAATATGTCAACAAAAGTTAGATTTTATTTCCATCATTTACAATTTCAAAATAACAGAAAACAAAAAAAATGGCGTCTGCAAAAGTTTGGGCACCCTGCAGAATTTATAGCATGCACTGCCCCCTTTGAAAAGCTGAGACCTGCCAGTGTCATGGATTGTTCTCAATCATCGTCTGGGAAGACCAGGTGATGTCAATCTCAAAGGTTTTAAATGCCCAGACTCATCTGACCTTGCCCCAACAATCAGCACCATGGGTTCTTCTAAGCAGTTGTCTAGAAAACTGAAACTGAAAATAGTTGACGCTCACAAAGCTGGAGAAGGCTATAAGAAGATAGCAAAGCGTTTTCAGATGTCAATATCCTCTGTTCGGAATGTAATTAAGAAATGGCAGTCATCAGGAACAGTGGAAGTTAAAGCAAGATCTGGAAGACCAAGAAAAATATCAGACAGAACAGCTCGCACGATTGTGAGAAAAACAATTCAAAACCCACGTTTGACTGCACGATCCCTCCAGAAAGATCTGGCAGACACTGGAGTTGTGGTACACTATTCCACTATAAGGAGATACTTGTACAAATATGGTCTTCATGGAAGAGTCATCAGAAGAAAACCTCTTCTACGTCCTCACCACAAAAATCATCGTTTGGACTTTGCAAATGAACATATAGACAAGCCTGATGCATTTTGGAAACAAGTTCTGTGGACCGATGAGGTTAAAATTGAACTTTTTGGCCGGAATGAGCAAAGGTACGTTTGGAGAAGAAGGGGCACAGAATTTAATGAAAAGAACCTCTGTCCAACTGTTAAGCATGGGGTTGGATCAATCATGCTTTGGGGTTGTGTTGCAGCCAGTGGCACAGGGAACATCTCACGAGTAGAAGGAAAAATGGATTCAATAAAATTTCAGCAAATTTTGGATGGTAACTTGATGCCATCTGTGAAAAAGCTGAAGTTAAAGAGAGGATGGCTTCTACAAATGGATAATGATCCTAAACACACCTCAAAATCCACGGGGCATTATATCAAGAGGCGTAAACTGAAGGTTTTGCCATGGCCTTCACAATCTCCTGACCTCAACATAATTGAAAATCTATGGATAGACCTTAAAAGAGCAGTGCGTGACAGACAGCCCAGAAATCTCAAAGAACTGGAAGACTTTTGTAAGGAAGAATGG
Organism: Staurois parvus; assembly: GCF_062004578.1. Taxonomy (NCBI): domain Eukaryota; kingdom Metazoa; phylum Chordata; class Amphibia; order Anura; family Ranidae; genus Staurois; species Staurois parvus. The sequence goes on along the minus strand of NW_028318311.1, from coordinate 67,037 downwards.
GCAAAGATACCTCAAACAAGAATTGAAAGACTCTTGGCTGGCTACAAAAAGCGTTTACAAGCTGTGATACTTGCCAAAGGGGGCAGTACAAGATATTAACTCTGCAGGGTGCCCAAACTTTTGCAGACGCCATTTTTTTGTTTTCTGTTATTTTGAAAGTGTAAATGATGGAAATAAAATCTAACTTTTGTTGACATATTATAAGAATGTCTAATCTGTAATTTGATGCCTTTTGGAGATTTTTCCATCTTTCCTTGGCTTCTTTATGCACATTAATACAAATGTTTAGCTGGGGTGCCCAAACTTTCGATCCCCACTGTATATATACTGCATGTTGAAATGTGTTTTTATTACAAAATATATGAAAAATATTTGTAAAAATACATTTCAAATGTGTCTTTAAAAATACAAATCTACATTTTTGGAATGCATTTACAAATATATGTTAAAATTACCTTTTTATATGTTAAAACAAATCTGAAGAATATATTTAAAAAAATATATTTTTAAAAATATTTTTCATACATTTTGTAATATATAAAAAAAACGCATTTCAACATGCAGCATTCTCTTTAAAGAGAAAGGTTTTCAGGTATCATCTAAAGGTTAGATAGATTAGGAGATAGATTGGGGTAAGGAGTTCCATAGGATGGGAGAAGCTTGGGAGAAGTCCTGGAGGCAAGCATGAGAGGAGGTGACATGGGAACTAGAGAGCAGAAGGTTTTGGGAGGATCGAAGAGAGCGGTTTGGTTGATAGTTTGAGACCAGAGTTGTGGATGGCTTTGTAAGTTGTTAGTATTTTGAATTTTATTCATAGGCGAGTGGAGGCCAGTGGAGGGATCGACAGAGAGAGGTGGAGGACACTGAGTGGAGTTCAGTGGAGGGGTTGGCAGAGAGGCGTGGAGGACACTGAGTGGAGGTCAGTGGAAGGGTTGGCAGAGAGTGGTGGAGGACACTGAGTGGAGGTCAGTGGAGGGGTTGGCAGAGAGCGGTGGAGGACACTGAGTGAAGGTCAGTGGATGGACTGGCAGAGCTAGGTGGAGGCCAGTGGAGGGATTGGCAGAGAGATGTGGAGGACACTGAGTGGAGGTCAGTGGAGGGATTGGCAGAGAGGAGTGGAGGACACTGAGTGGTGGTCAGTGGAGAGGTTGGCAGAGAGGGGTGGAGGACACTGCGTGGTGGTCAGTGGAGAGGTTGGCAGAGAGGGGTGGAGGACACTGAGTGGTGGTCAGTGGAGAGGTTGGCAGAGAGGGGTGGAGGACACTGAGCAGAGGTCAGTGGAGGGATTGGCAGAAAGTGGTTGTAGACACTGCACGGTTGGTAAGGTGGATGAGCCTGGCAGCAGCATTCATGATGTACTGGAGGGGGTGCGGCCTATGTAAAGGTCATCCAATGAGAAAGGAGTTGCAGTAGTGGAGACGAGAGATAACCAGGGAGTGAATCAGGAGCTTTGTGGTATCATTGGTTAAAAAGGGGCGTATTCTGGAGATGTTGCGAAGGTTGAGGCACCATGATTTGGACAGCGATTGGATGTGGGCCTGAAAGGATCATTCAGAACCCAGAGGTACCCCTAGCACCCTGGCATGCAGGGATAAGTTATAGTGATGCTATTGATCCTGACCGAGAGGGGAAGAGGCACGCGGGGGAGGAAATATTATGAGCTCAGTTTAGGATAGATTGAGTTTTAGGAAGTGGTGTGACATCCAGTCTGATGTGTCTATTTTATGGTGCTCCCTTTGGAAAGGTTATTGGTGGTTCCACCTGGGGTTTTGTCCCTTGGTGGAAATCAGTAGATATACCCAAATAGAAATTGTCATCGAGTCGGTGAAGTGTGGCTGGAGACAGGGGTGGTGCCGAGTTAAGGTTTCAGTTAGAGGACACCCAAAGACCCTCGCCTGGAAATACTTGGCTCTTTATGTTTGGTACTTTTTTGTTTACTGTTTTTTATGGTAATAAGTTGTTAAATAAAGAGCTGCTGTGGCCAATTTTGAATCAACATCAAGGAGTCCGAGTCATTATTTTGAAAGAAAAATAATCGGGACGGTATTAATGAATCCATCAGTCATGTTTTTTAATCGGTTTGTTTTTAAGATGTCACGATTACCTCCAAAATAAGCAAAACTTTTTTTTTTCCAGTCTTTTCCCAACAACCCAGATATATCTGATAAATGACCTTTTACTACTTGGCAAAACACTGCAGGATCGGGAACAAAGACAAAAGTGCGGTGACGTGTGCCGTGACCTTTTTAGTGCAGGAACACAGACTTGAGCTACTATGGATGTCTCTCCCGTGAGATTATTGTATTTGGTTCTTAAAGTGATCATTTCTGCCTAGATCTGTAAGTGGCCTTACGCCAGCAGGGACTTACCTTGGGCAGCACTTACATCGCTCTCCGCCCTTCCACAATCTGCCAAAGTTTACAAGCTGAGGATTACAAATGAATGATATTAAATTGCTGCCTTGTGACACAGAAGAGATGTTAAAGGATTTGGTAACATAGTTGGTTTTTTCATGTTGACTTTGTTTTGACAAACATTTATTAGGGTAGGGGTTTTCCAAGCCTTGGCTACTGTTAGTTTGGTGACCACAAATGATCAGGATCAGTTTGTTCTATAATGCTTCCTAAGAGAGATGCCCGTAGCGAAAGGAAGAAAAAAGAAAATAGCTCAGGGCAGACATGACTAGGTTAAGAGGGGGGTAGGAAAGACATGACTATTGCACCAGAGATAGGCTCGTCCACTTCCCCATTACCACCATTACCGTTCCGCACCAACCCCCTTCCCCTTAACCAATTATACTAACAAAAGACATAACACCAATTTTGGAGTAAATTGCCAACACGGCCTTTTATTAACAACTCAAGTTACAATACACCAACCATTCCTTATAACAGAAACCCACAGAATTGTTGTTGGTCTTCGAAGGCACCCCAAAACGATCCGAAATGCACCTGCGGACAACCATATACACTAGGCCTCCAGCCGCAACCAACCAGCTCGGAGACAACCATACCGTCCGCAGTGCAGCACCACCACCTTCCAGTTAAACCTTGGTTAACTGGGAATGTCCCCGGGCATCCCATACCACCGATGGGTCCCACACCATTGTTGTTTACCTTCCAAATAAGAACCGCCTCCAAAGACCAACAACCGCCCATGAACCAACATAATCCCCCCTCTACCTGGAGGGACCCAAAACTCACCCAAACAGGGAGGGCGGGAGGGAAGCTCACACTCTTGCCGTCCAGCTAACTGACGCCCCCTCACAGAACCTCCCACCCTAAGGTGCTGCAAAACCCCACCTACACCAACCTCTACCAATCATCTACCCCCCACTAACAATAACAAATCCCCCTGGAGCTACCTTAACCCTTTCTGCTCTTCCTTCCCCCACTCTGGGCCTAGTCATGTATGCCCTGCACTATTTCTTCTTTATTTCGCTACGGGCATTTCTGGAAAGGTTTAAAGAAAAAAGATGGGAGCAGGGGCGCCCCCAGTCAATAGGGGATCATGGGGCCCCTGTGTCCTTGCCCACACTCAAAAAACACCCAAAAAAGCCTATAAAAAGGTACCAGGGGAATTTCATGGGGCCCCCTACTGACCCAGGGCCCTCGGGCAGTGCCCGAGTGCTCGAATGGTCAGTTTGCCCCTCGATGGGAGTTAGAACATGGGCAAGTTACCTGATTGGTGATGGGGGGGTGCAGGGCGGGGTCTTTGACACCTTTGGGTGTGGATGGGGAGGGTCGTCCAGTTCAGTGCAGGAGGAGAGAGCGGTGAGCGAGCTTCCCTCCCGCCCTTCCTTGGGATTTGTGTGGGTGTTAAAATTTTGCACCTTGAATGGATGTTGAGAAGTGAAGATGGCAGATAAACAGGTACAACTTATTTAGGAGGATTTGTTTCATCTCTCTGTATCACCCGAGGCCAGTTACGTCTCTGGGTATCTGTAAAGGGTTTACAATCACTTTAAAGCAGAAAACTACAGGAATTACCTTTATTGCCAACTTACATTGATCCAGCTTGGCACGATGTAATAGCCTATATCAACCATTCTTAACCAGGGTTCCTCCAGAAGTGGCCAGGGGATCCTTAAAGTGATGCAGGAGGAGAGAGCGGTGAGCGAGCTTCCCTCCCGTCCTCCCTTGGGGTTTGTGTGGGTGTTTTGTCAATTCCCATTTTTTTGTTCGGGTTCCGGCGGCGGTTGTTGGTCTTTGGAGGCGGCACTTACTTTGAAGCTAGAGATAATGGTTGGGACCCATCGGTGGTATGGTGTGCCCGGGGGGCATTCCGCTTAACCGAGGTTTAACTGGAAGGTGGTGGTTCTGCACTGTGGATGGTATATTTTGTGTTCGAGCCGGTGTGTTGCGGCTGGAGGCCTAGTTATAATATAGGTTCCGCAGGGGGATATCGGTTTTGGTTTGGTGCCTTCGAAGACCAACAGTTTCTCCTGTATGTTTCTGTTTTAAGGAACGTTTTGTGCATTGAAGCTGAAGTGTTAATAAAAGGCCGTATTGACCTTTTTACTCCAATCGGTGTTATGTTTTTCTTTAATGGTATGTTAAGGGGGTATGTGAGAGAGTGAGACGGTGTTGTTGGGGTCTTCACTAGCCTATCTCTTGTGCACTAGTCATGTTCCTAAGGGTGAATATTCATATGAAGCTAAGGCCGGAAAAGATTGTAAACCCGTATCCAAAGTCCCTTCATCACTGGACTTGTCCACCAAATGTGAACCATAGTGCCCTCTTGACAACAGCCTCGAAAATAAGTAAAGGGGTAGGTAGGTGTAGCAGTACCCCCTTAGGAGTCACTGAAGTTGGGTCCCCCTACAGTCCTGCATACCCAAGTAACACGCAGTTTCCACATAGACTTGCATCCAGGAGGCAGTAACCAGTCTTTGAGTTTGTTTTTTTTAGATTTTATTAGAGGAATTGAACTTGGATGGGGTAAGGGGTGTATGGGATGCCCAAATGGGATGGCAAACAGAGAGGGCAAACTCCCTGGAACTATATATAAGTCTCTTTAGACAGCAAAATTCTCATCTGGAGAGCTAGCCAGCATCTCCTGGTGTACTACCCCAGACCTCGGATGAATCGTCTCCTCAGCCAGCTGTATTGGGTGAATCCCTAAGCAGGCGATCCAGTGCCTGCCACTGTAGTCAGAAACAGTCCTGGATAGCAGCTAATCCAGTTTCCCACTAGAGTGCTCCTTCCCCTTACTGGCCCAGGAGGTGCAGGTCTACTCACTCAGTCATTTTCCTATGAGCTGCTGGGCCGCTCCTTCCCTGCTGCATTGGTGGTCCTAGCTCCGGGGGCCAGTGAGGTCCTGAGCTTTCCTTCTTTTGAAGATCCTCTTCCTGTATATGAGCCTGTATATGAGCCCCTTCCCATTTGGACCCCATCAGGCTCCTACTCTCCAGACTCACTTTTCCATCTTCCACCCAAACTTTCCTCTTGCTGAGCAGGCTCCGTCATGTCATTCTTAAGGGCTGTCCTGACCCCATGCCAAGCCTCCTGTTGGGGATTGGTCAGGATCCGTCAAGAGTGCAGACCAGCCACTCCTCACTCCCTCCCACTGCTTCTAGAATTTTCTCCAAAACTCTAGAGCGGGGGAAGTCCCAGAGAGCTGGTCTGCAGAGCCTCTCAGCTCTAACCACAATTTGACCCCACTGGCTGTTACACCTGGGCTGCTACTCAGCCTCTGACTAACAATTTAGAATATAGCTCCCCCTAGCTATCAAGGCGGGTTATATATAGGTATACAATAGGCCAGACAGGCTGGGGTGTTGTGCCATCTATATATATAAATGTAGACTTCTATAGCTTTGTAGCATCAAGGCTTCTCTTTGGACCAATTTAAAGTGGTTGTAAACCTCAGACATGAAATATGAACAAAGCACATCCCTCTATAGTGTGTCTCAATACAGAGCACTAAGTGTCATTTCTGTCTGCTGCCTCCTTCCTCTGCTATCTGCATGAGTCACTTCTGACAAGTTTTCCTGACACCAAGAGAAAAATGGTGACAGGGGAGGGATTTCCAGCAGATTGACAGCCTTTTCTTGTTCCTGTGGGCTGTGTGGAGGGGGTGTCCCTTCACTCCAATCAGGTTTTAGAGCTCTCCTCACTGACCTCTGCAGAGTGTAACTTCAGCTCTTGCCCGCTGTTTTCTGAACTTTCAGACAAGCTTTAAACTTCAGCACTTTGAACGGATGTAGAGAAGTGAAGACTCAGATAAACAGGTACAACTTATGTAGGAGGATTTGTTTAATCTCTGTGTATCACCGGAGGCCAGTTACTTCTCTGGGTATCTGTAAGAGTTTACAATCACTTTCAAGTAGAAAACTACAGGAAAAACCTTTATTGCCAACTTACATTGATCCAGCTTGGCACGATGTAATAGCCTATATCAACCATTCTCAGCCAGGGTTCCTCCAGTGTGGCCAGGGGATCCTTATACTGATACTAAACCCAGGACCCTGCATTCACTATATCAGCTCTCCCCGGATCCCGCATTCACTATATCCGCTCTCCCCGGACCCTGCATTCACTATAACTGCTCTCCCCAGACCCCGCATTCACTATATCTGGTCTCCCTGGACCCTGCATTCACTATATCCGCTCTCCAGGGACCCCACATTCACTATAACTGCTCTCCCCAGACCCCGCATTCACTATATCTGGTCTCCCCGGACCCCGCATTCACTATATCCGCTCTCCCCAGACCCTGCATTCACTATATCTGGTCTCCCCGGACCCCGCATTCGCTATATCCGCTCTCCCCGGACCCCGCATTCACTATATCAGCTCTCCCCGGACCCCGCATTCACTATATCCGCTCTCCCCGGACCCCGCATTCACTATATCCGCTCTCCCCGGACCCTGCATTCACTATATCCGCTCTCCCCGGACCCCGCATTCACTATATCCGCTCTCCCCGGACCCTGCATTCACTATATCTGCTCTCCCCGGACCCCGCATTCACTATAACTGCTCTCCCCAGACCCCGCATTCACTATATCTGGTCTCCCCGGACCCTGCATTCACTATATCCGCTCTCCCCGGACCCCGCATTCACTATAACTGCTCTCCCCAGATCCCGCATTCACTATATCTGGTCTCCCTGGACCCTGCATTCACTATATCTGGTCTCCCTGGACCCTGCATTCACTATATCCACTCTCCCCGGACCCTGCATTCACTATATCCGCTCTCCCCGGACCCCGCATTCACTATAACTGCTCTCCCCGGACCCCGCATTCACTATATCCGCTCTCCCCGGACCCCGCATTCACTATATCCTCTCTCCCCGGACCCCGCATTCACTACATCTGGTCTTCCCTGTGGCAGGCGCAGCACCCTTTGGTGCCTTGTGCGCTGTGGCATTAGAAAAATGATGCAATTGCTGTTTCTTTGTTTGATTAGACTGACTTCACTCTGTAATTCCTCCAATGCCGCTCTATGGATGCAGTAGGTTTAAAGAGCACACCGAATACTTTAGTTAACTTCTTTAATAACTTCAATCTTCTTCATATAACGGCTTACAATGGCTTGTTTCTTTCATATTACAATGGTTTCATTCGCATTACATTGGGTTGATTCGAGAGCTTATCTCGATAGGTTCAATAGATTCGATAAATTCGTTCTGTATATTTCGATAGATTGATAAATTCACTTGGATTTATAAATTCGTTAGATTACTCTACAGTGACTTGATTCGTAAGTTCGGTGGAACTACAAGTAAACACATACAACAGTTTTTACATACAGATCTACCTGCATTACTAAACAACAGAGGAACACACAAGTGCATTAAATACCTATTTGGCCTTCTCTGCTTCCATAAAGCTTCTGTGATTGGCACTTTGTCTGTTTCCTCTTCTGTCTGGTGAGCATGTGTCTCTAGAAAATCCTAGCAGGGAGTTTTACACAGGCATAAATGTGAAACTGGCTGGGATTGGTTAAGGCTCTGTACAGTGTGAGGCTGTCTGTGATTGGCTCACCTTTAACTAACTCTTAAAGGCATATTTTCCTTTTCTGCTTCTGCTAACACAATGAATATATAAATGTCATATAACATTCAAAGACATAAATTACAGCAATGATTCTGCTTTTGGCTTTAACATATACACACATATACTGTACTGAGGTTATTGGCAGGTTTGGTATACACATGTATGTGAACCATATTAGCAACCTAGGACTGGTCTTAGCTGGCCAGCTACATCCCCGGACCCTGCATTCACTATATCCGCTCTCCCCGGACCCTGCATTCACTATATCTGCTCTCCCCAGACCCCGCATTCACTATATCCGCTCTCCCCGGACCCTGCATTCACTATATCCGCTCTCCCCGGACCCCGCATTCACTATATCCGTTCTCCCCGGACCCTGCATTCACTATATCCGCTCTCCCCGGACCCCGCATTCACTATATCTGGTCTCCCCGGACCCTGCATTCACTATATCCGCTCTCCCCGGACCCCGCATTCACTATATACGCTCTCCCCAGACCCTGCATTCACTATATCCGCACTCCCCGGACCCTGCATTCACTATATCCGCTCTCCCCGGACCCCGCATTCACTATATCCGCTCTCCCCGGACCCTGCATTCACTATATCAGCTCTCCCCGGATCCCGCATTCACTATATCCGCTCTCCCCGGACCCTGCATTCACTATAACTGCTCTCCCCAGACCCCGCATTCACTATATCTGGTCTCCCTGGACTCTGCATTCACTATAACTGCTCTCCCCAGACCCTGCATTCACTATATCCGCTCTCCCCGGACCCTGCATTCACTATATCCGCTCTCCCCGGACCCTGCATTCACTATATCCGCTCTCCCCGGACCCTGCATTCACTATAACTGCTCTCCCCAGACCCCGCATTCACTATATCTGGTCTCCCTGGACCCCGCATTCACTATATCCGCTCTCCCCAGACCCTGCATTCACTATATCTGGTCTCCCCAGACCCTGCATTCACTATATCCGCTCTCCCCGGACCCTGCATTCACTATAACTGCTCTCTCCAGACCCCGCATTCACTATATCTGGTCTCCCCGGACCCTGCATTCACTATATCCGCTCTCCCCGGACCCCGCATTCACTATATCCGCTCTCCCCGGACCCCGTATTCACTATATCCGCTCTCCCCGGACCCCGCATTCACTATATCCGCTCTCCCCGGACCCCGCATTCACTATATCCGCTCTCCCCGGACCCCGCATTCACTATATCCGCTCTCCCCGGACCCTGCATTCACTATATCCGCTCTCCCCGGACCCCGCATTCACTATATCCGCTCTCCCCGGACCCTGCATTCACTATATCTGCTCTCCCCGGACCCCGCATTCACTATAATTGCTCTCCCCAGACCCCGCATTCACTATATCTGGTCTCCCCGGACCCTGCATTCACTATATCCGCTCTCCCAGGACCCCGCATTCACTATAACTGCTCTCCCCAGATCCCGCATTCACTATATCCGCTCTCCCCGGACCCTGCATTCACTATATCTGCTCTCCACAGACCCCACATTCACTATATCCGCTCTCCCCGGACCCCACATTCACTATATCTGGTCTCCCCGGACCCCGCATTCACTATATCCGCTCTCCCCGAACCCTGCATTCACTATATCCGCTCTCCCCGGACCCCGCATTCACTATATCCGCTCTCCCCGGACCCCACATTCACTATATCTGGTCTCCCTGGACCCTGCATTCACTATATCCGGTCTCCCCGGACCCTGCATTCACTATATCCGCTCTCCCCAGACCCCACATTCACTATATCTGGTCTCCCCGGACCCCGCATTCACTATATCCGGTCTCCCCGGACCCTGCATTCACTATATCCGGTCTCCCCGGACCCTGCATTCACTATATCCGCTCTCCCCGGACCCCACATTCACTATAACTGCTCTCCCTGGACCCTGCATTCACTATATCCGCTCTCCCCGGACCCCGCATTCACTACATCTGGTCTTCCCTGTGGCAGGCGCAGCACCCTTTGGTGCCTTGTGCGCTGTGGCAGTAGAAAAATGATGCAATTGCTGTTTCTTTGTTTGATTAGACTGACTTCACTCTGTAATTCCTCCAATGCCGCTCTATGGATGCAGTAGGATTAAAGAGCACACCGAAAACTTTAGTTAACTTCTTTAATAACTTCAATCTTCTTCATATAACGGCTTACAATGGCTTGTTTCTTTCATATTACAATGGTTTCATTCGCATTACATTGGGTTGATTCGATAGCTTATCTCGATAGGTTCAATAGATTCGATAAATTCGTTCTGTATATTTCGATAGATTGATAAATTCACTTGGATTTATAAATTCGTTAGATTACTCTACAGTGACTTGATTCGTAAGTTCGTAAGTTCGGTGGAACTACAAGTAAACACATACAACAGTTTTTACATACAGATCTACCTGCATTACTAAACAACAGAGGAACACACAAGTGCATTAAATACCTATTTGGCCTTCTCTGCTTCCATAAAGCTTTTCTGATTGGCACTTTGTCTGTTTCCTCCTCTGTCTGGTGAGCATGTGTCTCTAGAAAATCCTAGCAGGAAGTTTTACACAGGCATAAATGTGAAACTGGCTGGGATTGGTTAAGGCTCTGTACAGTGTGAGGCTGTCTGTGATTGGCTCACCTTTAACTAACTCTTAAAGGCATATTTTCCTTTTCTGCTTCTGCTAACACAATGAATATAGAAATGTCATATAACATTCAAAGACATAAATCACAGCAATGATTCTGCTTTTGGCTTTAACATATACACATATACACTGTACTGAGGTTATTGGCAGGTTTGGTATACACATGTATGTGAACCATATTAGCAACCTAGGACTGGTCTTAGCTGGCCAGCTACATCCCCGGACCCTGCATTCACTATATCCGCTCTCCCCGGACCCCGCATTCACTATATCCACTCTCCCCGGACCCCGCATTCACTATATCCGCTCTCCCCGGACCCCGCATTCACTATATCCGCTCTCCCCGGACCCTGCATTCACTATATCCACTCTCCCCGGACCCCGCATTCACTATATCCGCTCTCCCCGGACCCTGCATTCACTATATCTGCTCTCCCCGGACCCCGCATTCACTATAACTGCTCTCCCCAGACCCCGCATTCACTATATCTGGTCTCCCCGAACCCTGCATTCACTATATCCGCTCTCCCCGGACCCCGCATTCACTATAACTGCTCTCCCCAGATCCCGCATTCACTATATCCGCTCTCCCCAGACCCTGCATTCACTATATCCGCTCTCCCCGGACCCTGCATTCACTATATCCGCTCTCCCCGGACCTCGCATTCACTATATCCGCTCTCCCCGGACCCCGCATTCACTATATCCGCTCTCCCCGGACCCTGCATTCACTATATCCGCTCTCCCCGGACCCCGCATTCACTATATCCGCTCTCCCCGGACCCTGCATTCACTATATCCGCTCTCCCCGGACCCCGCATTCACTATAACTGCTCTCCCCAGACCCCGCATTCACTATATCTGGTCTCCCCGGACCCTGCATTCACTATATCCGCTCTCCCCGGACCCTGCATTCACTATAACTGCTCTCCCCAGATCCCGCATTCACTATATCTGCTCTCCCCAGACCCCACATTCACTATATCCGCTCTCCCCAGACCCACATTCACTATATCTGGTCTCCCCGGACCCCGCATTCACTATATCCGCTCTCCCCGGACCCTGCATTCACTATATCCGCTCTCCCCAGACCCCGCATTCACTATATCCGCTCTCCCCGGACCCTGCATTCACTATATCCGCTCTCCCTGGACCCTGCATTCACTATATCCGCTCTCCCCGGACCCCGCATTCACTATAACTGCTCTCCCCAGACCCCGCATTCACTATATCTGGTCTCCCCGGACCCTGCATTCACTATATCCGCTCTCCCCGGACCCTGCATTCACTATAACTGCTCTCCCCAGATCCCGCATTCACTATATCTGCTCTCCCCAGACCCCACATTCACTATATCCGCTCTCCCCAGACCCACATTCACTATATCTGGTCTCCCCGGACCCCGCATTCACTATATCCGCTCTCCCCGGACCCTGCATTCACTATATCCGCTCTCCCCAGACCCCGCATTCACTATATCCGCTCTCCCCGGACCCTGCATTCACTATATCCGCTCTCCCTGGACCCCGCATTCACTATATCCGCTCTCCCCGGACCCCGCATTCACTATATCTGGTCTCCCTGGACCCTGCATTCACTATATCCACTCTCCCCGGACCCTGCATTCACTATATCCGCTCTCCCCGGACCCTGCATTCACTATATCCGCTCTCCCCGCACCCCGCATTCACTATAACTGCTCTCCCCGGACCCCGCATTCACTATATCCGCTCTCCCCGGACCCTGCATTCACTACATCTGGTCTTCCCTGTGGCAGGCGCAGCACCCTTTGGTGCCTTGTGCGCTGTGGCATTAGAAAAATGATGCAATTGATGTTTCTTTGTTTGATTAGACTGACTTCACTCTGTAATTCCTCCAATGCCGCTCTATGGATGCAGTAGGATTAAAGAGCACACCGAAAACTTTAGTTAACTTCTTTAATAACTTCAATCTTCTTCATATAACGGCTTACAATGGCTTGTTTCTTTCATATTACAATGGTTTCATTCGCATTACATTGGGTTGATTCGATAGCTTATCTCGATAGGTTCAATAGATTCGATAAATTCGTTCTGTATATTTCGATAGATTGATAAATTCACTTGGATTTATAAATTCGTTAGATTACTCTACAGTGACTTGATTCGTAAGTTCGTAAGTTCGGTGGAACTACAAGTAAACACATACAACAGTTTTTACATACAGATCTACCTGCATTACTAAACAACAGAGGAACACACAAGTGCATTAAATACCTATTTGGCCTTCTCTGCTTCCATAAAGCTTTTCTGATTGGAACTTTGTCTGTTTCCTCTTCTGTCTGGTGAGCATGTGTCTCTAGAAAATCCTAGCAGGAAGTTTTACACAGGCATAGATGTGAAACTGGCTGGGATTGGTTAAGGCTCTGTACAGTGTGAGGCTGTCTGTGATTGGCTCACCTTTAACTAACTCTTAAAGGCATATTTTCCTTTTCTGCTTCTGCTAACACAATGAATATAGAAATGTCATATAACATTCAAAGACATATATCACAGCAATGATTCTGCTTTTGGCTTTAACATATACACACATATACTGTACTGAGGTTATTGGCAGGTTTGGTATACACATGTATGTGAACCATATTAGCAACCTAGGACTGGTCTTAGCTGGCCAGCTACATCCCCGGACCCTGCATTCACTATATCCGCTCTCCCCGGACCCTGCATTCACTATATCCGCTCTCCCCGGACCCCGCATTCACTATATCCGCTCTCCCCGGACCCCGCATTCACTATATCCGCTCTCCCCGGACCCTGCATTCACTATATCCGCTCTTCCCGGACCCCGCATTCACTATATCCGCTCTCCCCGGACCCTGCATTCACTATATCTGCTCTCCCCGGACCCCGCATTCACTATAACTGCTCTCCCCAGACCCCGCATTCACTATATCCGCTCTCCCCGGACCCCGCATTCACTATATCCGCTCTCCCCGGACCCCGCATTCACTATATCCGCTCTCCCCGGACCCCGCATTCACTATATCCGCTCTCCCCGGACCCCGCATTCACTATATCTGCTCTCCCCGGACCCCGCATTCACTATATCCGCTCTCCCCGGACCCCGCATTCACTATATCCGCTCTCCCTGGACCCTGCATTCACTATATCCGCTCTCCCCGGACCCCGCATTCACTATATCCGCTCTCCCCGGACTCTGCATTCACTATATCTGCTCTCCCCGGACCCCGCATTCACTATAACTGCTCTCCCCAGACCCCGAATTCACTATATCTGGTCTCCCCGGAGCCTGCATTCACTATATCCGCTCTCCCCGGACCCCGCATTCACTATAACTGCTCTCCCCAGATCCCGCATTCACTATATCCACTCTCCCCGGACCCTGCATTCACTATATCTGCTCTCCCCAGACCCCACATTCACTATATCCGCTCTCCCCAGACCCCACATTCACTATATCTGGTCTCCCCGGACCCCGCATTCACTATATCCGCTCTCCCCGGACCCTGCATTCACTATATCCGCTCTCCCCGGACCCTGCATTCACTATATCCGCTCTCCCTGGACCCCGCATTCACTATATCCGCTCTCCCCGGACCCCGCATTCACTATATCTGGTCTCCCTGGACCCTGCATTCACTATATCCGCTCTCCCCGGACCCTGCATTCACTATATCCGCTCTCCCTGGACCCCGCATTCACTATATCCGCTCTCCCCGGACCCCGCATTCACTATAACTGCTCTCCCCGGACCCTGCATTCACTATATCCGCTCTCCCCGGACCCTGCATTCACTACATCTGGTCTTCCCTGTGGCAGGCGCAGCACCCTTTGGTGCCTTGTGCGCTGTGGCATTAGAAAAATGATGCAATTGATGTTTCTTTGTTTGATTAGACTGACTTCACTCTGTAATTCCTCCAATGCCGCTCTATGGATGCAGTAGGTTTAAAGAGCACACCGAATACTTTAGTTAACTTCTTTAATATCTTCAATCTTCTTCATATAACGGCTTACAATGGCTTGTTTCTTTCATATTACAATGGTTTCATTCGCATTACATTGGGTTGATTCGATAGCTTATCTCGATAGGTTCAATAGATTCGATAAATTCGTTCTGTATATTTCGATAGATTGATAAATTCACTTGGATTTATAAATTTGTTAGATTACTGTACAGTGACTTGATTCGTAAGTTCGGTGGAACTACAAGTAAACACATACAACAGTTTTTACATACAGATCTACCTGCATTACTAAACAACAGAGGAACACACAAGTGCATTAAATACCTATTTGGCCTTCTCTGCTTCCATAAAGCTTCTGTGATTGGCACTTTGTCTGTTTCCTCCTCTGTCTGGTGAGCATGTGTCTCTAGAAAATCCTAGCAGGGAGTTTTACACAGGCATAAATGTGAAACTGGCTGGGATTGGTTAAGGCTCTGTACAGTGTGAGGCTGTCTGTGATTGGCTCACCTTTAACTAACTCTTAAAGGCATATTTTCCTTTTCTGCTTCTGCTAACACAATGAATATATAAATGTCATATAACATTCAAAGACATAAATTACAGCAATGATTCTGCTTTTGGCTTTAACATATACACACATATACTGTACTGAGGTTATTGGCAGGTTTGGTATACACATATATGTGAACCATATTAGCAACCTAGGACTGGTCTTAGCTGGCCAGCTACATCCCCGGACCCTGCATTCACTATATCCGCTCTCCCCGGACCATGCATTCACTATATCCGCTCTCCCCGGACCCCGCATTCACTATATCCGCTCTCCCCGGACCCCGCATTCACTATATCCGCTCTCCCCGGACCCCGCATTCACTATATCCGGTCTCCCCGGACCCCGCATTCACTATATACGCTTTCCCCAGACCCCGCATTCACTATATCCGCTCTCCCCGGACCCTGCATTCACTATATCTGCTCTCCCCAGACCCCGCATTCACTATATCCGCTCTCCCCAGACCCTGCATTCACTATATCCGCTCTCCCCGGACCCTGCATTCATTATATCTGCTCTCCCCGGACCCCGCATTCACTATATCCGCTCTCCCTGGACCCTGCATTCACTATATCCGCTCTCCCCGGACCCCGCATTCACTATATCCGCTCTCCCCGGACTCTGCATTCACTATATCTGCTCTCCCCGGACCCCGCATTCACTATAACTGCTCTCCCCAGACCCCGAATTCACTATATCTGGTCTCCCCGGACCCTGCATTCACTATATCCGCTCTCCCCGGACCCCGCATTCACTATAACTGCTCTCCCCAGATCCCGCATTCACTATATCCACTCTCCCCGGACCCTGCATTCACTATATCTGCTCTCCCCAGACCCCACATTCACTATATCCGCTCTCCCCAGACCCCACATTCACTATATCTGGTCTCCCCGGACCCCGCATTCACTATATCCGCTCTCCCCGGACCCTGCATTCACTATATCCGCTCTCCCCGGACCCTGCATTCACTATATCCGCTCTCCCTGGACCCCGCATTCACTATATCCGCTCTCCCCGGACCCCGCATTCACTATATCTGGTCTCCCTGGACCCTGCATTCACTATATCCGCTCTCCCCGGACCCTGCATTCACTATATCCGCTCTCCCCGGACCCCGCATTCACTATAACTGCTCTCCCCGGACCCTGCATTCACTATATCCGCTCTCCCCGGACCCTGCATTCACTACATCTGGTCTTCCCTGTGGCAGGCGCAGCACCCTTTGGTGCCTTGTGCGCTGTGGCATTAGAAAAATGATGCAATTGCTGTTTCTTTGTTTGATTAGACTGACTTCACTCTGTAATTCCTCCAATGCCGCTCTATGGATGCAGTAGGATTAAAGAGCACACCGAAAACTTTAGTTAACTTCTTTAATAACTTCAATCTTCTTCATATAACGGCTTACAATGGCTTGTTTCTTTCATATTACAATGGTTTCATTCGCATTACATTGGGTTGATTCGATAGCTTATCTCGATAGGTTCAATAGATTCGATAAATTCGTTCTGTATATTTCGATAGATTGATAAATTCACTTGGATTTATAAATTTGTTAGATTACTCTACAGTGACTTGATTCGTAAGTTCGTAAGTTCGGTGGAACTACAAGTAAACACATACAACAGTTTTTACATACAGATCTACCTGCATTACTAAACAACAGAGGAACACACAAGTGCATTAAATACCTATTTGGCCTTCTCTGCTTCCATAAAGCTTCTGTGATTGGCACTTTGTCTGTTTCCTCCTCTGTCTGGTGAGCATGTGTCTCTAGAAAATCCTAGCAGGGAGTTTTACACAGGCATAAATGTGAAACTGGCTGGGATTGGTTAAGGCTCTGTACAGTGTGAGGCTGTCTGTGATTGGCTCACCTTTAACTAACTCTTAAAGGCATATTTTCCTTTTCTGCTTCTGCTAACACAATGAATATATAAATGTCATATAACATTCAAAGACATAAATTACAGCAATGATTCTGCTTTTGGCTTTAACATATACACACATATACTGTACTGAGGTTATTGGCAGGTTTGGTATACACATATATGTGAACCATATTAGCAACCTAGGACTGGTCTTAGCTGGCCAGCTACATCCCCGGACCCTGCATTCACTATATCCGCTCTCCCCGGACCATGCATTCACTATATCCGCTCTCCCCGGACCCCGCATTCACTATATCCGCTCTCCACGGACCCCGCATTCACTATATACGCTTTCCCCAGACCCCGCATTCACTATATCCGCTCTCCCCGGACCCTGCATTCACTATATCCGCTCTCCCCGGACCCTGCATTCACTATATCCGCTCTCCCCGGACCCTGCATTCACTATATCTGCTCTCCCCAGACCCTGCATTCACTATATCCGCTCTCCCCGGACCCTGCATTCATTATATCTGCTCTCCCCAGACCCTGCATTCACTATATCCGCTCTCCCCGGACCCCGCATTCACTATATCCGCTCTCCCCGGACCCCGCATTCACTATATCCGCTCTCCCCGGACCCTGCATTCACTATATCCGCTCTCCCCGGACCCTGCATTCACTATATCTGCTCTCCCCAGACCCCGCATTCACTATATCCGCTCTCCCCGGACCCTGCATTCACTATATCTGCTCTCCCCGGACCCCGCATTCACTATATCCGCTCTCCCCGGACCCTGCATTCAGTATATCCGCTCTCCCCAGACCCTGCATTCACTATATCCGCTCTCCCCGGACCCTGCATTCAGTATATCCGCTCTCCCCAGACCCTGCATTCAGTATATCCGCTCTCCCCGGACCCTGCATTCACTATGTCCGGTCTCCCCGGACCCGGCATTCACCATATCCGCTCTCCCCGGACCCCGCATTCACTATATCTGGTCTCCCCGGACCCTGCATTCACTATATCCGGTCTCCCCGGACCCCGCATTCACTATATCCGCTCTTCCTGGACCCCGCATTCACTATATCCGCTCCCCCCGGACCCTGCATTCACTATATCTGGTCTCCCCGGACCCCGCATTCACTATATCCGCTCTCCCCGGACCCTGCATTCACTATATCTGGTCTCCCCGGACCCCGCATTCACTATATCCGCTCTCCCCAGACATTGAATTCACTATATCTGGTCTCCCAGAGTACACACAACATGGAAATGCAATTATTTTCGTAAATATAAACTGCTAAATACCTTTTCTCATCAGCATATAGCAGTCTTGTGACTTCAGCAGAGCACTGGTCAAAGCTTGCAGGAGGAGTTTTCATTCTGCCTGGACAGTGCTGATTGGCCCTGTGCTGATCACATGCACTCTCCTAAGGAAAAAAAAACTTCTCTAGCAATAAACACCATACTGAGCATGTGCAACGTGACTCCACACGATATGTATTATCAGGAAGTAAGGGGGGCACTGGAAGAAGGGAAGGATCTGAGAAGACAGGATCAAACAGCCTTTTTACACAAGGCAGAGTATTAACCCCTTAGGTTCCACAGTGAGTATAACCAGCATGCTTTACTGCATCTACAGACTGATTGTACTGTTGGGGGTTTAGTAACACTGTCCCTGCCCCCAGGTTTTGAAATGCTTTTTGCGAAGTGGCGAGTGTAGGTAGAGCTCATCGTCTGTCAGGGAAAGGGAAAGGTTCCAGAGGAGTAGGAAAAGAGCAAGGTCTCCGCCTACACTTCAGCGAGCTCCCTCTGGGGTTGGACCGGCCAGGCTGCACTCCACCTCCCTCGGTGAGCGCTCTCTTCAGCTGATCCCATCGCTGACTCTCCGCTGCATGGAGTGTGAGCTCCCGGACTGACGGTCCACCTTGCCAGGATGTTCTATTGTTCTGCAAATTCCTCACCACACCGTTTATGGTACTTCGGGCTGTGATTACTGCCACTGCACCACGCTGCACCACACTGCACCACGCTGCACCACCCTCCTGCACCTACCCCACAAGATAGAGCGTGGTTATTTTTTTTTGTAATGGTTGAACTGGATGGACTTTTGTCTTTTTTCAGCCAGACTAACTATGTAATTTAGGGTACGCTTCATTTCCTTGGTGGAAAACTTGCCTTTATCTGGCCCTTGAGGCACCTTTCCTCCCACTGATTCAAAATAATATTCCTCCCACTGACACCAACAATGTTGCATATTTCCTGATACCGACATCAGCAATGGGGCCCATTGACACCAACAATGGGGCTCTATTCCTCCCACTGACACCAATGATGGGGCACTATTCCTCCCCTGACACCAATGATGGGGCTCTATTCCTCCCACTGACACCAATGATGGGGCTCTATTCCTCCCACTGATACCAATGATGGGGCACCCACTGATACCAATGATGGGGCACTATTCCTCCCACTGACACCAATGATGGGGTACTATTCCTCCCAATGACACCAATGATGGGGCACTATTCCTCCCACTGACACCAATGATGAGGCACTATACCTCCCACTGACACCAATGATGGGACACTATTCCTCCCACTGACACCAATGATGGGACACTATTCCTCCCACTGACACCAATGATGGGGCACTATTCCTCCCACTGACACCAATGATGGGGCACTATTCCTCCCACTGACACCAATGATGAGGCACTATACCTCCCACTCACACCAATGATGAGGCACTATACCTCCCACTGACACCAATGATGAGGCACTATACCTCCCACTGACACCAATGATGGGACACTATTCCTCCCACTGACACCAATGATGAGGCACTCAAACTGACACCAACAACAGGGCACTACTCCTCCCGCTGACACCAATGATGAGGCACTCAAACTGACACCAACAACAGGGCACTACTCCTCCCACTGACACCAGCAATGGGGCACTATTCCTCCCACTGACACCAGCAATGGGGCACTATTCCTTCCCCTAATACCAAAGCTGCATTGTTTACTCCCACTGACACCAGGACAATTTCAACTTCCAATGGCCACAGACCGGCCCCCCTAAAGTGTGAAGGACAGTAAAGTGGCCCCTTGTTTAGAAAGTTTTGAGTCCCCTGATCTAATACTTTCCTTTCCAGGCCTCGAGGCCCTACTGGCTCGCCTCTTTCAGTCATGGCATCATGGAGGTTGAGCATCACAGGTGGCTGTTACCTAGTGGGGTCATCCACCCATCAAGAAATTTTGATATTTGCAGAATTCCTCCCAAGAGCCGTCCCACTGCTTGCATCAGGACAGAGGACTCTTGAGAGGAGTATTGAGGCAGGATGCTTTGAAAGTTATGTACAGCACGCTGCCGGCCCCTCCCACCAGCCATGGTCTGCCTGCATTCAATAGAGAAACACAGAGACCCAGTGATGACATCACTGAGTCTAAAATAAAGTATGTTTTGAAAACAGAAAAGATTTTAAAAATGTCATTCACGTGTTGAGCTGAGAAAAGGGAATCAGGAAGGGCAAAATATAAGCAGTTTGAATTGTGAAATCTTAGTGACGGGTTTGCTTTAGATGCCGCCGGAGAGTTTTGTAGCCAGGTCTGATGTGAGTACAATGGAGGGGAGTAACTGTGAGCTCTCCGGGGGGGGCGGTAATCCTATAAACTGTTCATGTATTGTGACTGCAGAACTGGAACTCGGTGTTCTTGCTGCCTCTCCGCCGCTGACGTCCATCAGACACGTTACACCCTCCGTAGTCACCTTCTATCCGCACCCACTGTGGGACCACCGATATCATGACATGGGAAGATCACTGCACTCTGCTTATGCAGGTCATAGACGGGTCAAAAACCGGACGTTTTTTATATAAAAAAAAGAAAAATTGGTCGTTCAATCGGCCACCAACGGTACCACCAATGGTAATAAAATCAGCTGATTTTCGTCCCGTCTACGGCCGGCATTTAATTACTTCTGTCCCTTGCAGGGAGCTGCGATATTATATTTGACATGAAAAAGTCTTGCGGTTGCAACAATGTATCCACTTGTATCCATTTTGGATACAGATGTTTTTATTCGGATACAAATAGATACATTGTTACAACCGCAAGACTTTTCATATAAAATATAATAGCGGACTGGAATTCTTCTTCTTCTTCCTCTTCCTCTTCTTCTTCCTCTTCTTTCTCTTCCTCTTCTTCCTCTTCTTCCTCTTCCTCTTCTTCTTCTTCCTCTTCTTCCTCTTCCTCTTCTTCCTCTTCCTCTTCTTCTTCCTCTTCTTTCTCTTCCTCTTCTTCCTCTTCTTCCTCTTCTTCTTCTTCCTCTTCTTTCTCTTCCTCTTCTTCTTCTTCCTCTTCTTCCTCTTCCTCTTCTTCCTCTTCCTCTTCTTCCTCTTTTTCTTCTTCTTCTTTTTCTTCTTCCTCTTCTTCTTCCTCTTCTTCTTCCTCTTCATCTTCTTCTTTTTCCTCTTCTTTTTCTTCTTCTTTTTCTTCTTCTTTTCCTCTTCTTCTCTACTTCCTCTTCTTCTTCTTTTCTTCTTCTTCTCTTCTGCTTCTTCCTATTCCTTTCTTCTTCTTTTTCTTCTTCTTCTTTTTCTCATTCTTCTTTTTCTTCTCCTTCTTTTCTTATTCTGCTTCTTTTTCTTATTCTTCTTTTTCTACTTATTCTTCTTTTTCATATTATTTTTCTTCATCTTGCAGGTCACGGCTCATGCGCAGATTTTTTTATCGGTAAAACGATCGGCCGATTTGCCCATCATTGCCGGGAAAATCATCTGATCGTCAAAATCGGCCACAAATTTTCAGACTTGACTGATAAAAAAAATGTGCCAAAACCCCGAAAAACGGCTGACCAATTAACCCACTAAAATTTGTTAGATTTTTTTTTCGGCCGAAAAATCAGCCGATTTTCGATCCGTCTATGGCCTGCATTAGTGTAACTGAGATTATTAGAGAGAGGAAGAAAAAAATCCTCGAACAAGCCAAGTCACAGAATGATGTAGAAAAAGTCCAAATCCCGGCAACCCCAGGAAGGTCTCCTATCACCTCTCTATCACACAGTGACACCATCTGCCCCGTCACCATTATTACCCCCAATGAGACCTCAGGTTACATTGGTAAAGTAGTGTTAAAGTGTCACTCAGGGCATTTTTTTTCTCAGAGAATAGGCGCAGGAACTCTCCCTTTCCAAGTCAGTCCTTGTCTCCGCCCCCTACCCACCCCCGGGCACTGTTCCTTGGTTCCACCCCCTCCAGGTACTGCCCTGGATGGATCTATTTTTGTTGGGGTATCTATTATTGTTGGGGGGGGGTCTGTTGTTGCCAGGGACTATTGTTGCTGGCTACAGGGAATCTATTTTACTAAATAGATTAAAAAGTGGCATAAAAGGTAGTAACTGTGGGGGATGGAGTGGTAGGAAGAATATTAGCTGAAGGCGGGAAAGGCTTCCCTGAAGAGATGGGCTTTCAGAGATTGCCTAATAGTGAGCAGAGTAGGCGATAGTCTGATAAATTGGGGTAGAGAGTTCCAGAGGATGGGGGAGGCTCTGGAGAAGTCCTGGAGACAAGCATGGGAGGAGGAGACAAGGGAGCTAGAGAGCAGGAGGTTGTGCGAGGAGCGGAGAGGACGGTTTGGGTGATATTTGGAGATAAGATCGGTGATGTAATTTGGGGCGGAGTTATAAATGGCTTTATATGTTATTGTTAATGTTTAATGTTTGAATTTTATCCGTTGGCAATGGGAAGCCAGTGGAGGGATTGGCAGAGCGGGGTGGAGGACACTGAGTGGAGGTCAGTGGGGGGATTGGCAGAGAGGGGTGGAGGACACTGAGTGAAGGTCAGTGGAGGGATTGGCAGAGAGGGGTGGAGGACACTGAGTGGAGGCCAGTGCAGGGATTGGCAGAGAGGGGTGGAGGACACTGAGTGGAGGTCAGTGGGGGGATTGGCAGAGAGGGGTGGAGGACACTGAGTGAAGGTCAGTGGAGGGATTGGCAGAGAGGGGTGGAGGACACTGAGTGGAGGCCAGTGCAGGGATTGGCAGAGAGGGGTGGAGGACACTGAGTGGAGGTCAGTGGAGGGATTGACAGAGAGGGGTGGAGGACACTGAGTGGAGGCCAGTGCAGGGATTGGCAGAGAGGGGTGGAGGACACTGAGTGGAGGCCAGTGCAGGGATTGGCAGAGAGGGGTGGAAGACACTGAGTGAAGGTCAGTGGAGGGATTGGCAGAGAGGGGTGGAGGACACTGAGTGGAGGTCAGTGGAGGGATTGGCAGAGAGGGGTGGAGGACACTGAGTGGAGGCCAGTGGAGGGATTGGTAGAGAGTGATGGCAGATACAGAACGGTTAGTAAGGTGGATGAGTCTGGCAGCAGCATTCATGTTAGACTGAAGAGGGGATAGCCTGCGATGAGGTAGGCCAATGAGGAGGGAGTTACATAGCTGGAAGGACCAGGGCCATGGATAAGGGGGTACCACCAGTTCTCCTGTACAGGGTCCAGGGAAGCAGGGGGGCCCAAAAAGCTGGGGGAATCAGATGTGGGCAGGGAGGGTGATTGGCATTGGGGGGGGGCGATTACTTGAACCGATCCCCTGTATGGCTCTCTCTGCAGCAGCTGAAATCCAGCTTCTTCTCCTCTCCCTCTCGCTGGCTTTTAGCTGCTACAGAGAACCATACAGGGGGTCGGTTCCAGTAATTGCCCCCTCGGTGCCCCTATCACCCTCCCTGTGCACCCCATGTTTCCCCCTGCACCCCAGTGTGCCTCCACCCCCACAGTGCTACCGGCTTCCCTCCTCTCCTTCCCACCGGCAACTGCAAGCACACAATAGGATCCTTCAGGATGGAGAGTGGGGGAATGGCCCGGTAAATATGTCACATTTACCAGCCCCTTCCGTTCCTGAATGAATACAACGTGTAATCGGTACTGATCACTCACTGTGTTTATCCATAACTAAAGCATAGTAAGCTGTGGGGGGGGGGGGGCTGTCAAATTGGATGTATGGGGCCCCATGGTTTCTAACAGCAGCTCTGGCAAGTACATGGCTGCAGTGTCCTAATATGATATACAGGTGAGTGTGGCTTGGTTATGCATCCGGAGGCTGCCCATCAGGGGAAGGGTGGGGGGGTTCGGGAATGTTAGGGAACTATTTGGAATTAGGGTGTGCATGTGCTGTAATGAAGACCTGGCACAATTGCCAATACTTTGCATGGCCCCTCTTGTTTGCACAGGCGTTCATCCACATTCAGAACTGGTGCCAAACGCCCTACATAAAGAGGCTGAAGTTAAATGTGAAACTTTAATTTTTGTTACCGTGGAGCTTGGCTTCTCTTTCCCAATCCCTATTGGCCCTTTGATGTGTTCGTTCACCTCACTGACCATTAGAGACGTGTTCCTGGTTCCTGGTCCATTTCTGGGAAGAAACAACCTGCTACCTCCACCGATAACATAGTTACATAGTTAGTCTGGCTGAAAAAAGACAAAAGTCCATCCAGTTCGACCTTAAAAAAAAAAAAGTTATAATCCTACACCCACAGTTGATCCAGAGGAAGGCAAAAAAAACCCCAGCAAAGCACGATCCAATTTGCTCCTGCAGGGGAAAAAATTCCTTCCTGATCCCCCGAGAGGCAATCGGATATCCCCTGGATCAACTTTACCTATAAATGTTGTATCCAGTTATATTCTGTGTATCTAAGAAAGAATCCAGGACTTTTTTGAAGCAGTTGGGGACGAAATAGAATTTGAGGTGGAATTTTATTTTGGATTGCAGGAAACAGGGAGAACAAATCCAGTGTCCTACTAAATGAAAGGGCTATGCCCCTGAGTAATGTTTGTGGGAGCCTGAGGACAGCGTACATACTCCCAAGCTTCCTCAGAAGTTCTTTAACAAGTACCAGAAAAAGGGGTTTGGTTAGGCTTCCGGAGGCTGCCCATCGGGGGAGGGGGGAGCACTGTTAGAGCACTATTTGGAATAAATGTGCGCATGTGCTGTAATGAAGACCGGGCACAAATGCCAGTACTTTGCATGGACACGCTTCTCTGTGCAAGAATGCCCGCAGGTGTACCTCCACAATCAGAACTGGAGCCAAACACCCTATATAAGGAGTTAAATTTGAATCTCTAATTTTTCTTGGAGTTGAGCTTGGCTCTAGTAGATTCTTTTTCTCAATCCCTATTGGCCCTTTAATGTGTTAGTTCACCTCACTGACCAGTACAGAAGCTCAGGAGGTAAAAGAGGTGGGGCTTAGCAGAGAGGTTGAGTTTTGCCTATGACTTTGGCTTTCAGGATATATGAATGGTCTACGCATGCGATCTTCACTGACTCTTACAAAAGCCATCCAGTTTATCCATTTCTGAGAGGAGACAACCTTCTACCTCTACTGATAATGGTTGGGAAGAAAATGGAATTTGAGGTGGAATCAGTTCTGAATTGTAGAAAATGAGGAGGACAAATCCAGTGCCTTAATAAATGGAAGGGGTAAGCCCCTGATGAGAATTTGTGAGAACCTGAAGACAACAACGTACATGTTCCCATGGTTCTCCAGACATAACCTGGGGAAGAAGAGACAACCTTCTACCTCTACTGATAATGGTTGGGAAGGAAATGGAATTTGAGGTGGAATCAGTTCTGAATTGTAGAAAATGAGGAGGACAAATCCAGTACCTTAATAAATGGAAGGGGTAAGCCCCTGATGAGAATTTGTGAGAACCTGAAGACAACAACGTACATGTTCCCATGGTTCTCCAGACATAACCTGGGGAAGAAGAGACAACCTTCTACCTCTACTGATAATGGTTGGGAAGGAAATGGAATTTGAGGTGGTCTACATATATGATCTTCACTGATGATAACCTTTGATTTTGTATTTCCCCATCTTTTGCTCAGTTTGAATTGCTCAGGCCTCTGACAGGATCACTTAAAGTGTCTGTGCACTCCAGAAGCCAAGTTTAAATTCAGTCAGATTCAAAGACGGTTGACAGAACAAATGTTTTGGTACCCCATAGCTTTGATGTTCTACTCAAACCTAGTGTGATATTTGTAGGTGACATGAACTGAAACACCTCGAGTCTAAACTCATTTGCTCTGATTACCGGACATAAAAATTAAAGCAGCAGATGGAATTATACAGCTGCTTGCAGTAATGACTCTGGGAAACCGGCCGCCCATGCCGCGTGCTGCGCCATGCCCTTCTGACCCGCTGTAGAGTGCGTTGGCAAACGCTTTGCAATCTGTTAATGAGCACATTCATAGCATAACGTTGGGCGTTGACACTCTTCGATTTCATAATAAAAGCCCAGCCCTCCTCCTAGGATTTACAGTTCACATCTTGTGAGAAACAACATTTGTTTTAGGCTGTTAAATAACAATTTAGTATTTCTGTTTATGATACGGCCAGTTCTTCCATTTCATTACAATACGGGCAGTGTTTACTCACATCTGCCAGATCCTATCGCTTGCAGCAGACCGTTCTCTGCATTAAGACATATCCTCAGAAACACCCCAGTGATGATTTAATACCGATAATTAAAAATGAACTGCCAATACAGGACAGCCATACTTTTTTTTTAACAAAACTGGACCATCAATAATTGCAACCTTCCAAAAAAAAAAAAAAATTGGTGTTCCTGCCCTGCCATCAGCTCATTCACCACCTTTGCTCCTTGGGGAAGAAGCAGATTTCTGAGGATTTCAGAGAATATGCCGTAGAAGTCCATCAATGCCACAGAGAGCCACAAGTTCAGATATTGGTGTTTGAATGGTTTGTATTACCTATGACATAGTGACTGCAATTACTGAACCTAGCAGATAGTATTTCAGTATTCCTGATAGTATTTCAAAAAAACCTGTTCAGCCCTGGTGACCAATCTGTGGTCATATGAAGCCCTTGGACCCCCGCTGTCAGTGAGATGCTTAATTTGTAAAGGGGCTGTAATGGCAGGGATGTGTAGCAGTCTCGTGTAACATAGTTCAAGTCTTTATAGCATGTGTGTAATGGTGGTTAATTGTACCACTGAGCAATAACCCCTTGAAATTGGAAACGTCAGTATATGTTCGGTTCAGGGCTGTGTAGGACCATGCCCCTGAATGCTGGATTCTCCATAACTTGATCACTGGAGGGAGCCAATGCCTCAAGATTCATCATCTGATGCTGAATGAATCAAGGCTGGGGTCCCCAAAAGACCCAAAGGGTACCTAACCAGCATGGTAGAACCTTATAGATTCAACTACCACAGTCTCAACACATTCCTACCACTTGAAACTGGAGACATCAGTATATTTTTGGTTCAGGGTTGTCTAGGACCATGCCCCTGAAGGCTGGATTCTCCATAACTTGATCACTAGAGGGAGTCAATGTCCCGAGACCCATCATCTGATGCTGATTGAATCAAGGCTGGGGTCCCCAAAGACACCAAAGGGTACCTAACCAGCATGGTAGAACCTTATAGATTCAACTACCACAGTTTCAACACATTCCTACCCCTTGATACTGGAGACATCAGTATATTTTTGGTTCAGGGCTGTCTTGGCCCATGCCCCTGAAGGCTGGATTCTCCATAGCTTGATCACTGGAGGGAGTCAATGTCTCAAGACCCATCATCTGATGCTGATTGAATCAAGGCTGGGGTCTCCAAAAACACCAAAGGGTACCTAACCAGCATGGTAGAACCTTATAGATTCAACTACCACAGTCTCAACACATTCCTACCACTTGAAACTGGAGACATCAGTATATTTTCGGTTCAGGGCTCTCTAGGACCATGCCCCTGAATGCTGGATTCTCCATAACTTGATCACTGGAGGGAGCCAATGCCTCAAAACCCATCATCTGATGCTGAATGAATCAAGGCTGGGGTCCCCAAAGACACTAAAGGGTACCTAACCAGCATGGTAGAACCTTATAGATTCAACTACCACAGTTTCAACACATTCCTACCTGTTGATACTGGAGACATCAGTATATTTTTGGTTCAGGGCTGTCTTGGCCCATGCCCCTAAAGGCTGGATTCTCCACAACTTGATCACTGGAGGCAGCCAATGCCTTAAGTCCCATCATCTGATGCTGAATTATTCAAGGCTGGGGTCTCCAAAGACACCAAAGGGTAGCTAATCAGCATGGTAGAACCTTAGAAATTCAACTACCACAGTTTCAACACATTCCTACCCCTTGATACTGGAGACATCAGTATATTTTTGGTTCAGGGCTGTCTTGGACCATGACCCTGAATGCTGGGTTCTTCATAACTTGATCACTGGAAGTAAAACAGCGGTCTACTGATGCAGCACAGTCCCACAGTCCTGTGCTTGGTCATTTAAAGCGTACTAGCACAATGCATACTAGCACATTATACCATAACATTGCAGGGAGCCAGGAAGCTTTTTTTTTTTTTTAATTTACTGCTGCTTTAAAGTGAAGGTCAGGGATGAGAATAGGTGTCTAATAGATCCCCTGACCAGGGATGAGCCCAGACATGGTCAGACATGAATCTCAACCATCCTGA
Organism: Staurois parvus; assembly: GCF_062004578.1. Classification (NCBI taxonomy): domain Eukaryota; kingdom Metazoa; phylum Chordata; class Amphibia; order Anura; family Ranidae; genus Staurois; species Staurois parvus. Next base: position 38,483 of record NW_028318311.1, on the reverse strand, counting down.
GCTATCCCGCCAGAATGCTGTCACTGCAGTCAGCAATAAGCAGTGGAGGCATTCCCTGCTCCACAGCCACAGGTAGACAAGAGGTGTGGTGTCCAAACACACCTGAGCTGATCCCTGCCCCCTATGTCTCCATAAAGAGAATGTGTCACCTGTTAATGCTTTCATGTAATGGGATTGTTAGCACCCTTTTGCTAGCAATAAAGTTAAGTGAAAAAAACTGTTAAAAAACGTAAATTATAATAAAATAAATTTATGTACTGCCCTCATACATCCTTGTACACTGTACATCCAGTACATCCCTGTACACTGTACATCCAGTACATCCCTGTACACTGTACATCCAGTACATCCCGTACATCCCTGTACATCCCTGTACACCCCGTACATCCCGTACACCCCGTACATCCCTGTACATCCCGTACATCCCATACATCCCGTACACCCCGTACATCCCGTACATCCCTGTACATCCCTGTACACCCCGTACATCCCATACATCCCTGTACACCCCGTACATTCCTGTACATCCCTGTACTTCCCATACATCCCTGTACACCCCGTACATCCCTGTACACCCCGTACATCCCTGTACATGCCGTATATTCCTGTACATGCCATACATCCCTGTACATGCCGTACATCCCGTACACCCCGTACATCCCGTACATCCCTGTACACCCCGTACATCCCATACATCCCTGTACACCCCTGTACATCCCGTACATCCCTGTACATTCCTGTACTTCCCATACATCCCTGTACATCCCGTACATCCCGTACATCCCTGTACATCCCGTACATCCCGTACATCCCTGTACACCCTGTACATCTCGTACATCCCGTACATCCCTGTACATCCCGTACGGCAAGCAGATATTCTGACAGGTCTGCAGGAGACCTGCATGGCATCAGAGGTCTACTGATCGCTGGTTCAATGCTTTCCAGGCTCCTTTGGACAAAAATAAAAAATGCACATTATTTTCCCTGCAAAAAAACGTGCATTTATTATTTTTGTCCAAAAGGTGAACTTATCCTTTAAACCCTTGAGTTCCGGGATGTTTATAAATGGCCAAGTGGTTAAGGTGGAAGATCAATTCTCCATTACTCGTTGCTCAAGGAACTCCCGGGAACCTCAGGAGGAACTCCAGGTTTCCACAGAACCCTTGTCGAAAAAAGCTGTTCTATATAAAAGGATCTAAGTGCTTTACCTGGAAAAACATTTAGAAAGAATTATGAGGTATTAGTACAAGATGGACACGTGCCAATGGTTACTTGAGATCAGGTGACCCACGCCAGTCACCGCTTGGTATACATTGGTATTTTATACAGGGGTATACAGATGAATAGAGTTCGGAAACACTGCACTGCGTGACGATTAAATTCTGGTCAGGGAGCCGTGGCAGGATATGCTATAATTATAGATGTACATCATTTATGTCATCACTTCTAAAGGAGTTTATTTTTGGAATAAGAGACGAGCCAGTTATTCCATTACACTGACAGGTTAGCATTTTATTTTTATATGTTTTATTATCACTTTCGGCAGGCGGGTTCCTCTCCCGGAATCCTTTTCAGAGATGGTTTTTCCACACTGGCTTTTAGCCATCGCCAGGAAGTCCAATGAGCCTAAAGTACAACATGTGTTCAATATTTCCCGATGAGCGCTAGGCTGCAGCAAGAGTTAAATGGAATCCGGCCAAATCAAAGTACCCGAATGAGAAGCCTCAGGTGTAAGCTGGAATACTCTGTGGCTTTACTGCCTGGGAACTAGTACATAGCAGGGGCAGACTGACAACTCATGGGGCCCCCGGGCAATAGGGGATCATGGGGCCCCTGTGTCCTTGCCCAAACTCAAAAAAGCCTATGAAAAAGGTACCAGGGGCATTTCATGGGGCCCCCTACTGACCCCAGGCCCTCGGGCAGTGCCCAAGTTTCCAAATGGTCAGTCCGCCCCTGGTACATAGTAACAATTTAGTAACAAGTATTGATTCGGAAAAATATATCTGCAATTTATCTGAATATTATTACTGTGGAATGGTAGAGATATGCACAGCGGAAACATTTGTTTCATTTCAGATTCCTTCGTGAAGTTAGTCATTTGTTTAGGGCAGCACAGTGGCTAAATGGTTAGCACTTCCGCCTGGCAGTACTAGGATCATTGGTTCAAATCCCAACCACGGCACCACCTGCCTGGAGTTTGCATGTTCTCCCTGTGCCTGTGTGGGTTTCCTCCCGGTACTCTGGTTTCCTCCCACACTCCAAAGTCATGCTGGTAGGTGAATTGGCTCCTGTCTAAATTGTTCCTAGTATGTGTATGTATGAATGTAAGTTAGGGACCTTAGATTGTACGCTCCTTGAGGGTTAGGGACCTTAGATTGTACGCCCCTTGAGGGTTAGGGACCTTAGATTGTACGCCCCTTGAGGGTTAGGGACCTTAGATTGTACGCCCCTTGAGGGTTAGGGACCTTAGATTGTACGCCCCTTGAGGGTTAGGGACCTTAGATTGTACGCCCCTTGAGGGTTAGGGACCTTAGATTGTACGCCCCTTGAGGGTTAGGGACCTTAGATTGTACGCCCCTTAGGGACTGATGTGAATGTGCAATATAATTGTAAAGTGCTGCATAAATTGATGGCGCTATATAAGTACCTGAAATAAATTTAGCTTTGTCCTATTCATTACTATTATTATTATATAGGATTTAGTGCCAACAGTTTGCACAGCGCTTTACATTATAAAGGGAGACAGTACAGTCACAATACAATAAAAAACCAAGAGGATTAAGAGGGCCCTGCTCATCAGAGCTTACAATCTAATAGGGTGGGGATGTTTGAATGATTCATTTTATGAATTCGTTTGTGTTTGTTTCGTATATTTGTTATTTTAAAATCAATTCGAAATACGGAAACCGAAGTTTGAATTAGAAGTTTCTATTCTATTCTGTTTCTACGTTCTATTCTATTCTGTTTTTTTTCTATTCTACTTCATTTTTTTCTTTTAAATTCTATTCTATTTTATTCTGCTTTATTATATTATATTTTGTTTTCTATTCTTTTCTATTCTATAAAGCAGCCTAGGTTGGAATCATCGTCTTGATTCACTTTTATACCTTACTTTATTTAATGAAATGTTTCCATTTTGAATTTGAATTCATTTTAAAATTCATTTTCAAATTCAAATTTATTTTCAAATTTAAATTCATTTTAGAATTCGGGTAATTTGGTTCGTTATAATTCATTTCAAATTTGACATTCATCTGCTGGATTTGTCCATTCCCGTTCCGGTATTTGCCTTGATTAATGTAGGGGAGGAGTTGGGCTCCCTCCTCCCTATATATAGACGTCGTGCTCTTTCGCTGGCCACGCCCCGAAGACGTCATAGATGATGAAACGCGTTGGCAGGAGTCAGAACGCGTGACGTCAGCACGCACCGGAACACAGTGGCCATCTTGTTGGTTAGAAACTTACCATTTGGTTATATGGTGGCATGCTGTTTTAAGTATCTTTTGATGTAGGTATAATACTACATTGTAAGGCAATAAATCCTGCTAATCATACTACACTATGAGGATTCTTTTGCTTTTTGGATGATTTTGTCCTCTTTACGGATAATTCATTGTTTTAGGTCTATATTTAGCAATTTATCTGAAGTATCTGTTTGGGGACTCATGCCTTGATTTGGGAATCTAATGAGAGGGATCCTATTGGCGTCTATCTACATCCAGTGTATGGAGTGCACCGTATCCCCCCAGAGTCAGCAGTAACGGAGTTCATCATCCTAATTTGGAATCTGCACTATGCTTTTTATGAGACCTCACTTAATTGTGGGGTCTCATAAGTCTGGTAAGAGGTAGTATTTTTTTAGGTGCTGGTGATGGTGGATCCCCAAAAGTTTTTTTTTTAATTTTTAAAAAATTTTTTTTGGAAACATAATTTTTTCTGAATTATTTGAATTTTTATTTGTCGCTAAAGACTTTATATTTAATTTAAATAATTTTTTTGCACATTATTGGACATTATAATTTTTTTATATATATATATATATTATTTTTTGTGTTTAGTTGTACTTTTGAATTTGTAGCGCTGCACTTTTTTGTTTTGTAAGCTCCATGTATTGATGCCTGCGATACTATGCTGGCTGCTTCTTTTTTATATTTTTTATACATTGTGATATTTAATCGTATAGAGCGCGGAAGTTTCAAATTGTTATTCATAACTACTGTGATTCGGAAATTCAGGTACAACTGAATCTCCGAATAACAAAAATGTCTTCAATTTGTAGCGAACTGAATCGCACTTGTCTACAAGATTGGACTTATCAGCCTTTAACCACCTCCCACCCGCCATATAGTAATATGACGGACGCAAGGTGGTTCTCTCATTCTGGGAGGACGTCATATGACATCCTCCCATTCTCACCGTGCATGTGCAGCACAGGGAGCGCACAGCACAGGGAGCACGCAGCACGGCGAACGGTGGTGCGCTGTGTCCCTCGGACACAGCGGATCACCAATCACGGAAAGAGCCGAAGATGTTGGCTCGGTCATGTGATCAGCTGTGTTCAATCACAGCTGATCACATGTAAACAGGGAAATGCCAGTTATCGGCATTTCTCTCCTCTCGAGCTGTCACGCTGACAGAGGAGAGGAGAGGAGAGCCGGTAATCGGCTTTCCGCAGAGGGGACATGTACACTGATCATCAGGACACTGATGATCAGTGTGCCCTGATGATTAGTGTAGCCCCAGCAGTGCCACCTGTCAGTGTCCATCAGTGCCTTGTGTCAGTGCTCATCAGCACCTCATGCCAATGCCCATCAGTGCCACATCAATGCCACATATCAGTGCCTACCAGTGCATATCAATGCCGCAAATCAGTGCCCATCTGAGCTGCCTTTCAGTGTCACCTATCAGTGTCAGTCAGTGCCACCTATCAATGCCAATCAGTGCCACCTATCAGTGCTGCCAATCAGTACCACCTATCAGTGCCAGTCAGTGCCGCCTGTCAGTGCCACCTATCAGTGCCAGTCAGTGCCGCCTATCAGTGCCAGTCAGTGCCACCGATCAGTGCCGGCTATCAGTGTCATGTATCAGTGCTGCCTTTCAGTGCCCATCAGTGATGCCTGTCAATGCCCATCAGTGCCACCTACCAGTGCCTCCTCATCAGTGCCCATCAGTGCCACCTATCAGTGTCCATCAGTGCAGCCTATCAGTGCCCATCACTGCAGCCTCATTAGCGCACATCAGTGAAGGAGAAAAATCACTTATTTACAAAATTTTATAACAAAAACTAAGAAAAAACTTTTTTTTTCAGAATTTTTAGTGGTTTGTTTAAGAAAAAATAAAAAACCCCAGAAGTGATTAAATACCACCAAAATAAAGCTCTATCTGTCACAAAAAAAATGATAAAAATGTCATATGGGTACAGTGTTGCATGACCGTGCAATTGTCACTCAAAGTGCGACAGCGCTGAAAGCTGGAAATTGGCCTGGACAGGAAGGGGGTATAAGTGCCGGAAGGCTAGTGGTTAAACGCACAGTAACTGCGAACGTAACCTTTATATTAATACTGAAAGCTGAATTTTAGCCGTAAAAACCTCTCTATAGCTTTAGTGAGCCTGCCTGTAATGAAGTACGTCCTATGTGGTGCATGTTGGTTATGTGTTATAGAAGACACTGGTAGTGATGAGGAAGAATTCTGGCTTTACTTGTGTGGCTTAAGTTGCAAACATACAGAGCACATTTCAGCAATGTATAACAGTGATGGCAGACATGTTACTTCCTGAAGATAGAGAGAAGAAGGAGGAAGAGGGAGAACCAACAAGTCTTACACATATGCACAACTAGTGACCTTAGTGTATAGTGCCATCTACTGGTCAAGTGATATTAACACAGAAATAATATATACAGTACATTATGGTACTGGATCTTATAAAAAAATCTTCTGTGAAGGGATGCCCTTTCCTCTTCCTGCTGCTCAATTTGCGGTGTTGCAGGGAATAATAGTTTTGGGTTTTCTGTGAAGCTGCAGTAAAAAAGTCCCCGACTAGGAACTCCTCTACTGAGAAATATGCTATGCCTGGAGGTGGCAGAAAACTTTTCACTTCAGCTTCACAGAAAACCCAAAGCCATTAACTGCAAGTTGAGCAGCAGGAAGAGGACGGGGCATCCCTCCACAGACTTCTCCAGGATCCAGCTTTCCGTACAATGTAGTGCGTACTTCATTACAGGCAAGTTACACTGTTCAACAAATTTTTATTTTTTGCCAGTTTTGGAAACAAAAGGATCCATTTCTTAATGAATTTCACATTCTGAGTTCAAATATAACAATGAAATTTGTCAATTGGCTCTAGTTTTTCTGTAAACGGAAAGTTTTCTACTATAGGCGTAATGACTACATAATGCAGAATAATTATATAGATAGATGTCTTTCCACAAATATAAAGCAAGTGATATTGACTACATAACAAAGCCTAAATGGCATAATATATTGCATAGGATTACCAAGAAAAATTATAGCCATAAGCTAAGCTGAATCATTTTAATACTTAGGATTCTCACTAGTTTTGTCTTCAGTTTGTGTCGGTTTTGCTTCTCTTGGCTTTTCTCTTGTATTCGAGGAAAGGGCTATCTCTTACAACTGCACGTGACTACACGCTTCAGGTTCTTCCTCACTTGACTCAACCACGAAGGATTCTGGTGCTTTAGGAATTGGTAGCCCCTCTCCATGAGGAACTGGACGTATTGCCGATGGAATATTTGGATAGTGCACAGATAACTTTTTCTTCTTATTTAGCCCTTTTACAATTGGAGGCACCATACAAAAGTAACAATTACTAACATGATCTGTTGGCTCTCTCCAAATCATTGGCACAGCGAAAGGCATAGATGCCTTTTTTCCATTCAACCATTGCTCCAGTGCCGTCCCACAAGAATTGCAGCATATATGTGGTGCCCAGCTCTTGTCCTGGTCTCCTATCTTGCAGCCAAAATACAAGTTGTAGGCTTTCTTAATCATTCCTGTTATCCTCCTTTTTTGTGAGATAAAAGTTATTTCACCGCAGATATAGCAGAAATTATCTGCTTTATTCACACAAGTTCGAGGCATTACTGAGTAGCCTATATAAGCAGAAAACGAAATGTAAAGACGCTGTCCAACTACAATCAGCTACAGATACTGCAGCTTTTATGCAGTGAAGTGATGCAATTAAAGGCTAATATTGCATCATCTCAGTATACATGCAATTTTCTATTGGTCACCAGTATCAATTGCGCAATATGCAGCTGAAGTTGCATCATAATTTTGAATGGCTTACGTCATTAGATGGGTGAATATATCATGGAAACTAGAGCCAATCAACATTTTTTAGGGTCATTTTCGTTTTCAGCACCCCAAAATTATGTAAGATTAGCTAATTTTATGCCCAAAACCTTTTACCTGTTTAACAGTGTTATTAGTGCTTTGGGGGTTTAATAACGGGACAGGACCTCTGACAGGCACTCACCAAGAGTGTCCACTAGGCCCACCCTTTCCACCCACCTCCTCCATTCATAGAAGCTGTACCATGAATGCAAACAGTTCTATGAATGGAGGATGGACAGATGAATGAAAAGTCCACCTCTTCCATTCATAGATAGCTTTTCGATTCGGCAGGTCACGTGTCACCAGTGGCAAGGCACAAATGCAGATTAATGGAGAAAAAAACATAATTTAAGGGTCATTTTATCAACATTTTTTAAGACAACACAAGGAGCGATTGTGTGTGGAGGGGGGGATGGGGAGGTACGCATACAGTAGTTGTTGATTTTGTGCTGAACTGTTGCCCAGTTCCTAGGCTCGGGCTTGTTTACATTTTTTGCATTTTTCAGCTGTTTCATTTGAATTTTGCATTACTGATTGCAGCCGATTTCGGAGCGTGTTTTTGTAAGGTGAGAATAACTAAACGGCTTCAGCCTGGAATCCGGTAATTGATGTTTAACAGGAATTCTTGCTTACACATTTCTAGAGAGCTTATAACGTTTTCAAGTGTGACACATTTCTCATTAATGCCAGCTTGTTTAATCGATTGCGTCTCACACTCCGGCCCCAGATGCTCCCTCCTAGAATTCCTCCACTGAGTCATGCTGAGCGGCCAACCACTTCCCAATCCAGTTCAGGATCAACGCTTCACCCAAATACGTTTCTGCACACACATATATACAGTTGTGCTCAAAAGTTTGCACCCCCTGGCAGAAATTGTGAAATTTTGGCATTGATATTGAAAATATGACTGATTATGACAAAAAATGCTCTTTTATTGAAGGATGACGATCATAGGAAGCCATTTATTATCAAATAGTTGTTTGGCTCCTTTTTAAATCATAATGATAACAGAAATCACCCAAATGGCCTGGATCAGAAGTCTCCGCCCCCAGATCAGAAGTCTCCGCCCCCAGATCAGAAGTCTCCGCCCCCTGGATCAGATGTCTCCGCCCCCTGGAATGTTCAGCCTTGGTACAGACACACAAGGTGACACACACGGGTTAAAATGCCAATTAGAGGTTAATGTCCCACATCTGTGGCTTTTTAAATTGCAATTAGTGTCAATGTATAAATAGTCAGTGAGTTTGTTAGCTCTCACATGGAAGCACTGACTAGCTAGATACTGAGCCATGGGGATCAGAAAAGAACTGTCAAAAGTCCTGCGTAACAAGGTAATGGAACTTTATAAAGATGGAAAAGGACATATAAAGATGTCCAAAGCCTTGAATATGCCAATCAGTACTGTTAGATCACCTATTAAGAAGTGGAAAGTTCGGGGATCTCTTGATACCAAGCCAAGGTCAGGTAGACCAAGAAAGATTGCAGCCACAACTGCCAGAAGAATTGTCCGGGGTTTTCAATATCAATGCAAAAATTTCACAATTTCTGCCAGGGTATGTAAACTTTTGAGCATAAATATATATATATATATATTTATGCTCAAAAGTTTACATACCCTGGCAGAAATTGTGAAAGTTTCCGTACATTTTTTAAACATATATATATATATATGTGTGTGTGTGTGTTTAAAAAATGTACGGAAACTTTTTGAAGAACCCTTGTATGAAAACTTCAGTTATAGGTGGAGTTTGATAGACTGACTCTACTGTTGGACATCTCTTGAGAGGACTTCAGGAGGGAGTCCTGGCTGTTTTCATTAAGAGAACATTTTTGGAATTCCCACACAACTATTTATTAAAGTGTAAGTTCACTTTTTCAGAAAAAAATTAAAAGGTAAATCAACTCTCTAAAAAAAACCTGCTCCCTGCTGTACTCACCTCTGTGGGTGATGAGCTGTCAGTGCCCATACAGCTGGTGTAGCAGTCCAGACAGGTCAGAGTGATTCTGATTGGTCAGTGCTGGCACGTGATCACATTGACCAATTGCAATCTCTGTGATCCATCCCAGATGCCCTATAGAAAGAAGAGCAGAGATTTAAAATCATGAAAAGGACTGGTCCCCAGTATTGCCTGTGGTATTCCTGTAGAAAGGACTAGTCCCCAGTATTGCCTGTGATCTCCCCTGTAGAAAGGACTAGTCTCCTGTATTGCCTGTGATCTCCCTGTAGAAAAGACTAGTCCCCCATATTGGCTGTGATCTCCCTGTAGAAAGGACTAGTCCCCCATATTGGCTGTGATCTCCCTGAAAAAAGGACTAGTCCCCCCTATTGTCTGTGATCTCCCTGTAGAAAGGACTAGTCCCCCGTATTGGCTGTGATCTCCCTGTAGAAAGGAATAGTACCCCGTGTTGCCTGTGATCTCCCTGTAGAAAGGACTAGTCCCCAGTATTGCCTGTGATCTCCCTGTAGAAAGGACTAGTCCCCCGTATTGCCTGTGATCTCCCTGTAAAAAGGACTTGTCCCCCATATTGGCTGTGATCTCCCTGTAGAAAGGACTAGTCCCCCATATTGGCTGTGATCTCCCTGTAGAAAGGAATAGTACCCCGTGTTGCCTGTGATCTCCCTGTAGAAAGGACTAGTCCCCCGTATTGCCTGTGATCTCCCTGTAGAAAGGACTAGTCCCCCGTATTGCCTGTGATCTCCCTGTAAAAAGGACTAGTCTCCCATATTGCCTGTGATCTCCCTGTAGAAAGGACTAGTCCCCTGTATTGCCTGTGATCTCCCTGTAGAAAGGACTAGTCCCCCGTATTGCCTGTGATCTCCCTGTAAAAAGGACTAGTCCCCCCTATTGCCTGTGATCTCCCTGTAGAAAGGACTAGTCCCCTGTATTGCCTGTGATCTCCCTGTAGAAAGGACTAGTCCCCTGTATTGCCTGTGATCTCCCTGTAGAAAGGACTAGTCCCCCATATTGCCTGTGATCTCCCTGTAGAAAGGACTAGTCCCCCATATTGCCTGTTATGTCCCTGTAGAAAGGACTAGTCCCCCCTATTGCCTGTGAATTCCCTGTAGAAAGGACTATTCCCCCGTGTTGCCTGTGATCTCCCTGTAGAAAGGACTAGTCCCCCCTATTGCCTGTGATCTCCCTGTGGAATGGACTAGTCCCCAGTATTTCCTGTGATTGCCTTGTAGAAAGGACTAGTCCCCCCTATTGCCTCTGATCTCCCCGTAGAAAGGACTAGTCCCCCGTATTGCCTGTGATCTCCCTGTAGAAAGGACTAGTCCCCCATATTGCCTGTGATCTCCCTGTAGAAAGGACTAGTCCCCCCTATTGCCTGTGATCTCCCTGTAGAATGGACTAGTCCCCCGTATTGCCTGTGATCTCCCTGTAGAAAGGACTCGTCCCCCCTATTGCCTGTGATCTCCCTGTAGAAAGGACTAGTCTTTCACACATTTTCAAACCTTTTTATGAAGCTTTTTCTTTCTTTTTTTTTGGGGGGGGGGGTTGAGGAGGTACACCAGAGACGTTTTGTCCTTGGACTTGTACATAGTTTGTCCTCACAATTCACAGATTCCTTGGGCATCCCATAAACCCATCAACCCCATCCAAGTCCTAAGCCCCTCAATAAAATCACAAAACCAAGTCCAAGGACAGTTTACTGTCTCCAGTGTGCAGCTGTGGAAGAAAATGCATGTTGCCTGGCTGTGCAGACTTGAAAGAGGACTCAAAACTCAGTGACTGCTAAGGGGGTATCTGTATCTATCTCTATGGTATGTTTAGCCATTTTGAGTCAGTATGGTGCACAGGATCACTTGTGCACCCCCCCCCCCCAAAAAAAAAAAATGCTGCAAATGTGATAATAGTTGTGTCAGAAGCAGGGCCGTGGATAAGGGGGTACCACCAGTCCTTCTGTACGGGGCCCAGACCAGCAGGGGGGCCCTGGGAGCTGGGTGAATCAGATGTAGGCAGGGAGGTAGTTCAGCATGATGGAGGGGGGAAATTACTGGAACCGATCCCCTGTGTGGCTCTCTCTGCAGCAGCTGAAAGCCGGCTTCTTCTCTTCTCCCTCCCGCTGGCTGCAGAGAGAAGAGCCATATGGGGGATCGGTTCCAGTAATTGCCCCCCCCCCTTGTCGTGCTGATCCCCCTCCCTGTGCACCATATGTTTCTCCCTGCTGCTCAGGCTCCCCTGTGTGCCCCCACCCCCGTAGTGTTTCCGGCTTACCTACCAGCAGCTGCAAACACTCAAGAAGATCCTTCGGGATGGAGAGTGGAGGAAGGGTCTGGTAAATATGTCACATCTACCGGGCCCAGGGGCGGACTGACAACTCATGGGGCCCCCGGGCAATAGGGGATCATGGGGCCCCTGTATCCTCACCCACACTCAAAACTGCACCCAAAAAAAGCCTATGAAAGGTGCTAGGGGCATCTCATGGCGCCCCCTACTGACCCTGAGCCCGAATTGTCAGTCCGCCCCCTGACCAGGCCCCACCTTTCCTGAATGAACACAATGAGTGATCGGTTCCAATCACTCACTGTGTTCATTCATAACAGAACCATAGTAAACTGTGTTTTGTTTTCTTTTTTGGTGGAGGGGGCCCTCTCAGGTTGACTGTATGGGGCCCCATGGTTTCTAACAGCAGCCCTGGTTAGGAGGAATGGAAATTATTATTATTATTATTTTTATTATAAATATTATTATTATTATGATACAGGAATGTAATGGTGCCAGTTTGCGCAGCACTTCAAAAAATGAAGGGGGGTCAGTGCAGTTACAATACAATGCAAGACAATCGGGTTAGAAGGGCCCTGATTGTGGGAACTTACAATCTAAAAGCCCGGCTGAATGTTTTATATATACAAAAATCACCAGCGCCAAAAATAGTGAAAGAATTCCTAAATAAATGCCGCTGCTCCTTAGTGTAAACAATAATAAAATAACAAAAAAAAAAAAAAACAATTGTGCTGTTTGATATTTTTTGAATGTTTATTATGTTCAGCAGGTTTTCCTTGACAGGCTGAGGAGATGACTGAGGGATCCATTGCTACAGACCTGGCAGAACCTTCATTCCTAGGTCCCTGGTGTAGTCCGCCCTCCGTGACATCCCTGATTACGATCTGGATCATATAGGTTGTTTTGGATACAAAGGCGTCACAACTTACTTTGGAGTAAAACTCTGGAGATGGAAGAGCTGGCGGCCTCGTCTCTCATCACATGACAGTTGCTAAACACAAGAACAATAAACCGAAGTTACTTTTTACCATCTCCAAGCCTGTCAGGGATTTAGTCCTGGACGCCATCCAGGGCTCGTGTTATGTAACGGTGTTAATCTGGTTAGCAGAGTGTTGTGTTCCCGCACCGAGCATGATGTGTGTGTTTATGTCCTGAATGGAAACTTCCTGGAGGCATCTGATAGAGAGAAGAACCTTGAGAAAGTGCCCAGGTCCCGCTGCACCCAGAACATGTCCAGATCTGGCCCATGGAGTCAGCCTTTATACTGATGGTTGATATAACCCATAAACTGCAGTCAGTGCAGATCGGCTCCCAGTTATCGGTTTGTGAGGATCAGGATCTGCTTTTTTTTGGCTCAGGAAAATTTTCAGCACATGAAATTTCAACATCAAAAAATGGAAAATGAGTGAATTTTTACCACCTGCCTGTTCACTGAACATGTGGCTAGTGGGGTACCAGACATACCCTAACCATTATCACTAATAATCAATGGCCCTAACCATTATCACTAATAATCAATGGCCCTAACCATTGTCGCTAATAATCAATGGCCCTAACCATTGTCACTAATAATCAATGGCCCTAACCATTGTCACTAATAATCAATGGCCCTAACCATTGTCGCTAATAATCAATGGCCCTAACCATTGTCGCTAATAATCAATGGCCCTAACCATTGTCACTAATAATCAATGGCCCTAACCATTGTCACTAATAATCAATGGCCCTAACCATTGTCACTAATAATCAATGGCCCTAATCATTATCACCAATAATCAATGGCCCTAACCATTATCACCAATAATCAATGGCCCTAACCATTGTCACCAATAATCAATGGCCCTAACCATTATCGCTAATAATCAATGGCCCTACCAATTGTCACTAATAATCAATGGCCCTAACCATTGTCACCAATAATCAATGGCCTTAACCATTATCACTAATAATCAATGGCCCTAACCATTGTCACTAATAATCAATGGCCTTAACCATTATCACTAATAATCAATGGCCCTAATCATTATCACCAATAATCAATGGCCCTAACCATTATCACCAATAATCAAATGGCCCTAACCATTATCGTCAATAATCAATGGCCCTAACCATTATCACCAATAATCAATGGCCCTAACCATTATTGCTAATAATCAATGGCCCTAACCATTGTCACTAATAATCAATGGCCTTAACCATTATCACTAATAATCAATGGCCCTAACCATTGTCACTAATAATCAATGGCCCTAACCATTGTCACTAATAATCAATGGCCCTAATCATTATCACCAATAATCAAATGGCCCTAACCATTATCGCCAATAATCAATGTCCCTAACCATTGTCACTAATAATCAATGGCCCTAACCATTATCACTAATAATCAATAGCCCTAACCATTATCACTAATAATCAATAGCCCTAACCATTGTCACTAATAATCAATAGCCCTAACCATTATCACTAATAATCAATGGCCTAACCATTGTCACCAATAATCAATGGCCCTAATCATTATCACTAATAATCAATGGCCCTAATCATTATCACTAATAATCAATGGCCTTAACCATTGTCACTAATAATCAATGGCTCTAATGGCCAGCATTTCTTTAGAGTGTGGGAGGAAACTGGAGTACCTGGAGGAAATCCACACAGGCAGAACATGCAAACTCCAGGCAGGTGGTGCTGTGGTTGGGATCTGAACCAACAACCCTAGTACTGCCAGGTGGAAGTGCTGACCATTTAGCCACTGTGCTGCCCCATACAGAATATAACTGGATATAACATTTATAGATAAAGTTGATCCAGGGAATATCCGATTGCCTCTCGGGGGATCAGGAAGGAATTTTTTCCCCTGCAGGAGCAAATGGGATCGTGCTTTGCTGGGTTTTTTGCCTTCCTCTGGATCAACTGTGGGTGTAGGATTATAACTTTGTTTTTTCTCTATGGTTGAACTGGATGGACATTTGTCTTTTTTCAGCCAGACTAACTATGTAACTGTGTAACTGGCGCCAACCAAAAACTTGAAGCTAAGCTCCTCACTCTAATACTACATAGCCAACCATAGCCAATAATCATGATTGTTGTAAGTACTTCTCCTACCCCCATTTTTTCCCACTTACCTGTGCTGCGCTTACCCGCAACAGTGTTGCCAACCGTCAGTATTTTTACTGGAAGCCAGTAAAAAAATGGGCACTTTTCTCCTGCCAATAAATGCCAGTGATAGGAAAAGATTACCAGTTAAAAATATGGCCACGATGCTCAGCTTGGAACTGCACATGCTCAAATTGGAACTGCACATGCTCAAATTGGATCTGCACATGCTCAGCTTGGAACTGCACATGCTCAAATTGGATCTGCACATGCTCAACTTGGAACTGCGTATGCTCAACTTGGAACTGCACATGCTCAGCTTGGAACTGCACATGCTCAACTTGGAACTGCACATGCTCAACTTGGAACTGCTCATGCTCAACTTGGAGCTGCACATGCTCAAATTGGAACTGCACATGCTCAACTTGGAACTGCATGTGCTCAACTTGGAACTGCGCATGCTCAACTTGGAACTGCGCATGCTCAACTTGGAACTGCTCATGCTCAACTTGGAGCTGCAAATGCTCAACTTGGAACTGCACATGCTCAACTTGGAACTGCTCGTGCTCAACTTGGAGCTGCACATGCTCAAATTGGAACTGCGCATGCTCAACTTGGAACTGCGCATGCTCAACCTGGAACTGCGCATGCTCAACTTGGAACTGCGCATCCTCAACTTGGAACTGCGCATCCTCAACTTGGAACTGCGCATGCACAACTTGGAACTGCGCATGCTCAACTTGGAACTGCTCATGCTCAACTTGGAACTGCTCATGCTCAACTTGGAACTGCGCATGCTCAACTTGGAACTGCGCATGCTCATCCTGGAACTGCGCATGCTCAACTTGGAACTGCGCATGCACAACTTGGAACTGCGCATGCTCAACTTGGAACTGCTCATGCTCAACTTGGAACTGCTCATGCTCAACTTGGAACTGCACATGCTCAACTTGGAACTGCTCATGCTCAACTTGGAACTGCTCATGCTCAACTTGGAACTGCACATGCTCAACTTGGAGCTGCACATGCTCAACTTGGAACTGCTCATGCTCAACTTGGAACTGCTCATGCTCAACTTGGAACTGCACATGCTCAACTTGGAGCTGCACATGCTCAACTTGGAACTGCACATGCTCAACTTGGAGCTGCACATGCTCAACTTGGAACTGCACATGCTCAACCTGGAACTGCGCATGCTCAACTTGGAACTGCACATGCTCAACTTGGAACTGCACATGCTCAACTTGGAACTGCTCATGCTCAACTTGGAGCTGTGCTTGCGCAGTCCTGATCCAGAGCCAGCCGAGACCATCTGAGTACAAAGAAACAAACAGAGGGCGCACGGGCCTAGTGCATTCACTTTTTAAAAGATAATTCATTCAACAAATAAGTGGTAATATACTCACAAAGGAATTGTGATTGGCTTTGATGAAGAGGCAAGCCCTCAAAACGTGTCAGCCATTTGGAGGTCTAGGAGAACCATTATGGATATCATCCAGTGCGATTGGACCTTTCTGTACTATGTATGATGTGCCCTTGACATTTGTTCCTTTGTGAGTATATTACCACTTATTTATTGAATAAATGATCTTTTAAAAAGTTAATGCGTTAGGCCCGTGAGCCCTCTGTTTGTTTCTCTGTTTGCAGTATTCTGGATCCCCCTGGTCCGTTGGGGGCAGCAAGGCCTACAGTTTCCAGGCATCCCACTTGTGGTCTCATACCTCTGTGTAGTCCATCCTCCAGCGCAGGAGTATATGTTTGTGCCATTCTTTGTGAGACCATCTGAATGCCTGCTATAGTGTGTTCAGGCAGCACCAATGGGGGGGTCAGATCTAGTGGAGGCGTTGCCTGAGCGTGTCATGTGATGTCATTGTGCAAGGCATCTGAGCGAAGCCTCGTGTGTGGGTCTGCGGGACGGGAGCAAGGCAAGCCGGGGACTGTCAGTGCTATTTGGACTGAAGTAGACAGAAGAGACCATCTGGTATGGAGAGAGCAGGGGCATACCTACAGTGGTGGTAGGGGTCGCAATTGCGACCCGGCCCCATGCTGCAGGGGGCCTGTGCAGTCCCCCTGTACGTCTAGATAGGAGGAGCGGCAGGGGCGGCAGCATATAGAGGACCTGATCTCTCCATGTTCCTCCTGCAGCCATGGAATGCCTGCAGTAGGGAGAGGAGGAATAGCAGTCAAAGAATATAAAAGAATAGATTAGAATAGAAAAGAACAGAATAGAAAAAAAATAGAAAGAAATTAATTAAATTTGAGCAAATTTGGAAAATTTGAATCGAGTTCGAAAATGAAGAAATTAAACTAATTCTAAAAAAAGAAATTACATTAATTTACCAAATTTAACTAAACGAAATGATTTAAATAATGTATTGAAATTAAACAAAATTTTTCGTTCTGCACAAAACTTATAAGCAGCCCAAAATGCAAAGTTAAAGCGGAGTTCCACTCAAAAGCGGAAGCTCTGCTTATTTGCCTCTTCCCCCCCCTCCACTGCCATATGTGGCAACTTTTGGGAGGGAGCAGATTTATTTATTTCAGGTACTTATATAGCGCCGTCAATTTACGCAGCACTTTACATATATATTGTACATTCACATCAGTCCCTGCCCCCGAGGGGTGTACAATCTAAGGTCCCTAACCCTCAAGGGGCGTACAATCTAAGGTCCCTAACCCTCAAGGGGTGTACAATCTAAGGTCCCTAACCCTCAAGGGGTGTACAATCTAAGGTCCCTAACCCTCAAGGGGCGTACAATCTAAGGTCCCTAACCCTCAAGGGGTGTACAATCTAAGGTCCCTAACCCTCAAGGGGTGTACAATCTAAGGTCCCTAACTCACATTCATACATACTAGGGACAATTTAGACAGGATCCAATGAACCTACGAGCATGTCTGTGGAGTGTGGGAGGAAACCGGAGTACCCAGCGGAAACCCACGCAGGCACAGGGAGAACATGCAAACTCCAAGCAAGTGGTGCCGTGGCTGGTTTTCGAACCAACAACCCGAGTACTGCCAGGTGGAAGTGCTAACCATTTAGCCACTGTGCCGCCCACAATACCTGTTTTTGACAGGTATCCACTTCCGGCTCAGTTCGCCGCAGCAAAGTGAGCCGGAAGTTTGGTCCCCTCCTCCCTCCAGCAGTCTCCTGGGAACTTTCGCAGGTCCCAGAAGACTGCGGACCAATCAGGAGGCGCAGCACAAGTTGCACATGTGCAGCGGGCAGCAGGCTGTGAAGCCGCAAGCTGTCACAGACACGTGCCCACAGTTGAGATGCCGGCGCCATGGAGGAGAGAAGAAGAGAAGGGATGAGATCATTGGGGTGGCTTGGCCAGAAACGGCATTGGAAAAGGCTTCTATTTATTATGAAAAGTGAATTCTGCCCAAAAAGGTGAACTTAAATTCCACCATGCCACCTGCCAGGCAGCAGCAGTGTTCTGTGCAGAATGCCACACTTATAGATGGCTATAAATATCATGGGTGCCATGCCACCAGCTATGCCAAATGGTGTTGGACCAGCAACTGTGCTAGGAACAGGGGCGGAATGACCATTTGGAAACTCGGCACTGCCCTCCTAAACCTTGTGGACGGCCTTCCCAGAAGAGTTGAAGCTGTTATAGCTGCAAAGGGCGGGGCCAACTCAATATTGAACCCTACGGACTAAGACTGGGGGGGCCATTAAAGGTCATGTGCATGGAAAGGGTGGGGCCAACTCAATATTGAACCCTACGGACTAAGACTGGGGGGCCATTAAAGTTTGTGTGCTTGTAAAGGCAGGTGGCCAAATACTTTTGGCAATATAGTGTACTTTTTTAGGGGGTGGGGTCTATTTCTGATGGCTGCTGGAGGGTCTTTTGATGCTGGCTGCTGGGAGATCTATTTTTGCTGGTAGGGACTATTACTGCTAGGGTGGATCACTTTTTGCTGGGGTAATGGAGTATTTTGTTGCAGAGGATCTATTGATGTTGTGGGAGGACCTATTTTATTGTGGGCATCTGTTGTTGATGGAGGGGTCTATAGTTTCTGGCAACAGGGGATCTATTTTACTGCTTTTCTTGTTATCAGTAACAAATGCCATAGGGGTGGTGCTTGGAGGTGGGTAGGGAGCGGAGACAAGGGGTGACCTGAAAGGGGGGCAGTACCTGCACCTATTTTCTGAGTAAAAAAGCCCTGACAATAGTTAAAGAAGAATTCCAGGCATAGCATATTTTTACATAGTTACATTGGTCCAGGTTGGACCAGCTATGTACTGTATATACCATACCTGGCCAATGCCCCTGGAAGCTGGAATTCATTAAGTAGACACCACTGCCCAGGGGCGGACTGACCATTTGGAAACTCGGGCACTGGCCGAGGGCCCGGGGTTATTAGGGGGCCCCATGAGATGCCCCTGGTACCTTTTTCATAGGCTTTTTTGAGTTTGGGCAAGGACACAGGGGCCCCATGATCCCCTATTGCCCGGGGGCCCCATGAGTTGTCAGTCCGCCCCTGGCTAGGAACCATCAGATGGTAGGCCACAGCTCAAGGAACCCCTGGCAAGCTCTGGAGGAAACCTTGTTGAGAATGATTGATCTAATCAATGCAGATGTTCAGGGGAAATAAAAAAAGTAAAGAGGAACTTGTCCTTCCCAAGGTTGGGTATTCATGTGATGCACTTTACGGAGCCAAGTGACCATTTACTTTGCAATGTTAGCATTCTCTTTCGTTAAGAAACTTCTGTGATGCTGAGAAGATGACAACCAACTGTTTGGAGACCTCCTCCTGAAATTGCCCACAGAAGAGGACCGCGGATGACTGCATGGGTCTCACATAGCCATGGTCGGCTCTGAGCATGGTGACAACTGGTAAGCCCCCATGAGTGAAGGCCCCCGGGTTGTCAGAGCAGCCCAGGTGGCGATGTCAGGTGAGACACCCTTTAATATCTTGGTCGGCAGGAGGGACTCCTCCACCCTCACCTGGATCCCAGATGTGTGAGGAATGTTAAACGTTGAGCTGCGTGCGTGATATCTCCCTGCTGCCGGATTATTAGGAGGTAACACAATACAAACCCGTTCCTGAGCCTTTATAAATAGTTTGGAGAGGCGGTTTGAAGACGCTGAAGAGGAAACATTTTTCTTTAATGACAAGTGTGTGAAGGCCGGCGTTCATCCATCATGCAGCAGGTCCCTTTGTCTCCGCTCTTTGATGACTCGCTCGCCCCGGTTTCCATTACATATAATGTTTTGCACATTACATTCTCCCGATAATAAATATGGGGCATTAAAGGAAAAAATGCGTCCGGCTTTCTGCGGGATTCTTGCCTCTGACATATGTGAAATAAAAGAGAAGCCAATATATCAGGCAGGATTTCTTCTGGCAATGCGGCAATTTGTTTTATCGTCCTCTGGAATGTTATCACAGTGCTGCACAGTCCTAGCCACTGATTGCCGTCAGTCACTGCAGCCCTGACCGTCCCACGAGGAGGCACTAAAAGTCACAGCATGCAGGCTGCCGTGGTAAAACATGTATTTATCAACAGCATACCAGCCTGACCTGTGGTGTACCAACAAGGGATATGGAAAAATGTAATCCCCCCGATCTACTCTAATGGGATATAGGGGGGTGTGTGTACCTACAGGGGCTATAGAAGAGTGTACCTTCAGGGGGTATAAAGAGGCTTGTTCATACAGGGGGGTATATAGAGGTATGTACATACAGGGGGGTATATAGAGGCATGTACATACAGGGGGGTATATAGAGGCATGTACATACAGGGGGGTATATAGAGGCATGTACATACAGGGGGGTATATAGAGGCATGTACATACAGTCTCCCCGGACCCTGCATTCACTATATCCGCTCTCACCGGACCCTGCATTCACTATATCCGCTCTCACCGGACCCTGCATTCACTACATCTTATCTCCCTGGACCCTGCATTCACTATATCCGCTCTCCCCGGAACCCGCATTCATTATATCCGCTCTCCCCGGACCCTGTATTCACTATATCCGGTCTCCCCGGACCCTGCATTCACTATATCCGCTCTCCCCGGACCCTGCATTCACTAGATCCACTCTCCCCGGAACCTGCATTCACTACATCCGCTCTCCCCGGACCCTGCATTCACTACATCCGGTCTCCCCGGACCCTGCATTCACTATATCCGCTCTCCCCGGACCCTGCATTCACTAGATCCGCTCTCCCCGGAGCCTGCATTCACTACATCCGCTCTCCCCGGACCCTGCATTCACTATATCCGGTCTCCCCGGACCCTGCATTCATTATATCTGATTTCCCTAGACCCTGCATTCATTATATCCGCTCTCCCTGGACCCCGCATTCACTGTATCCACTCTCCCCGGACCCCGCATTCACTATATCTGGTCTCCCCAGACCCTGTATTCACTATATCTGGTCTCTCCAGACCCTGCATTCACTATATCTGGTCTCCCCAGACCCTGCATTCACTATATCTGGTCTCCCCAGACCCTGTATTCACTATATCCGCTCTCCCCGGACCCTGCATTCACTATATCCGCTCTCCCCGGACCCTGCATTCACTATATCCGCTCTCCCCGGACCCCGCATTCACTATATCCGCTCTCCCCGGACCCTGCATTCACTATATCCGCTCTCACCAGACCCTGCATTCACTATATCCGCTCTCCCCGGACCCTGCATTCATTATATCCGCTCTCCCCGGACCCTGCATTCGCTATATCCGCTCTCCCCGGACCCTGCATTCGCTATATCCGCTCTCCCCGGACCCTGCATTCACTATATCCGCTCTCCCCGGACCCCGCATTCATTATATCTGCTCTCCCCGGACCCTGCATTCGCTATATCCGCTCTCCCCGGACCCTGCATTCATTATATCTGGTCTCCCCGGACCCTGCATTCACTATATCCGCCCTCCCAGGACCCTGCATTCACTATATCCGCTCTCCCCGGACCCCGCATTCACTATATCTGGTCTCCCCGGACCCTGCATTTACTATATCCGCTCTCCCACAGTACACAGAACATGGAGATGCAATTATTTTAGTAAATCTAAACTGCTAAATACCTTTTCTCACCAGCAGTATATAGCAGTCTTGTGACTTCTATCAGTATCCAGCAGAGCACTGGTTAATCTTGTAGGAGAAGTTTTCATTCTGCTCTAGGATGATGCAGGACCCCTGACCTTTGTCTGGAGAATGCTGATTGGCCCTGTGCTGATCACATGCACTGTCCCAAGAAAGAAAAAAAAAACTCTCTAGCAATACACGCCAAACTGAGCATGTGCAGATTGACTCCAAACATCTGTTCTATCAGCAGATGGATTGGGGACAGTAGAAGGGGAAGATCAGAGAAGACAGTATCAAACAGGCTTATTGCACAATGCAGAGGATTAACCCCTTAGGTTCCACAGTGAGTATAACAAGCATGCTTTACTGCATCTACAGACTGATTGTACTGTTGTGGGTTTAGTAACACTTTAACCAACAAATTTGTTTGGTGCAATTCTTCTTTGGGGGGGGTGTGGCAGGGGGATTTGTTCACACCTGCGGGCATTCCATGCAGCACTGTCCCAGGGAGAACTGGTTAGGTATTGCACCCAGCAGCCCTCTCTCATATTGGCCCCAGGGAGGTGTAGAGGTCCTCACTCTGTCCTTGTCTCTGTCCTTGTATCCTGCAGCTCTGGGTAAGCTGTGTTCAGGCCTTTCACTGAGCCAGTTCTGTCCCCACTTGCAGGCTGGTGGACTGTAAGGCAGTGGAGCTTTCTCTGCCAGCTTCCTTTCCTTTCCTGCAGCCTCCAGCCTGGAGGCAGAACCCCCCCTTGCTGGGGTCCCCTCCCAGGCTATACAGCAGCAGCTTCAGTAATCCATCCTCAACCCGACTCTAGACCCCTGCTGAGATGGCTCCATATATCCAGGGGCAGTCAGCCACACTACCAGGGCCTTCAACATGGGATTCGTCAGACTCCCATAAATATTTAGATCTAGGTTTCCACCCCTCTGCCCACTGGCTTCTGGAAGTTTTCATGAACCCCCAGAACCAGGTGGAGGTGATAGAAGCCCAATCTTCTGAGTCATCCAGCCTAACTTGGACTGACCTGGACTTGACCCTCACTCCGAACTTCTGAGCGTGCCATTAAATTTATCTAATTCTCTAGCGCCAATGGAGGGTGCTACATAACAAGCATGTCATACTTAATGGTTTTGCACAGAGCATGCCCGATCCTCCTCTTCTCATGTCCTAGCATAGCTTCTACCCCTCGAGCAGTGCCCCCAATAGCAAGCCGTTTGCTATGGGGGCACTGGTGCGTGCTCGCTCCCAGCTCAGTGGGACAGCAGTGGGAGCCAATGGATCCCACTGCTGTGTTTCAGCCAATGAGAAGAGAGTGACTTGATATGGCTGAGGCTCCCATGCCCAGTGCTGGATGGTGAGGGGGCTCAGGTAAGTATCAGGGGGGCTATGGGAGAAGCAGCAACCAGTGATGTATTTAGATTTTGTGCTGCCCTAGTCAACACAAAAATCGGACGCCCCTCCCTGGCAGAGAGAGCCTCACACCGACCCACACCAGACCCCCCCTCCCCCCGCAGAAAGAGCCTGACAGTGACCAACAACAACCCTGCTCCATCCCCCCCCCCACCGAAGAGAGCCTTCCACTGACACCCACCCCCCCATGGCGACAGAGAGAAAAACACACCTTCACAGCTCTGGACATCCTCAGGAACAACAGTTGGGCCCTCCAGCTGTTGCCAAACTACAAGTCCCATGAGGCATTGCAAGATTGACAGTTACAAGCATGACTCCCAAAGGCAGAGGCATGCTGGGACTTATAGTTTCGCAACAGCTGGAGGGCCGCAGGTTTGACACCCCTGCGACACTGTCAAGCAGCCCGCAGCCTCTCTGGGATCCCACCTGGTCCCCATTCCGCATAGGTCCCTTCTTCCAGGGGGCGGTGCTGCCCCCCTAAAAACTGCCACCCTAGGCAAATGCCTTGTTTGCCTTGTGGTAAATACACCCCTGGTTATAACCTTTATAAACCGAGCCGATATTTGATGCTGAATATTGGAATGTGGTGTTGGTCTTTATGGTCATCTCCTTATTGGACTTGTAGTCGATTAATTGAGATTTGGGTGAGTTAAAGAGATTGTTTTCTATGTTGGTATTGAAGTGTTCTCCTTTAATGTCTCTGGGTTACTGGAGAGAGATGAATGGAGGGGGCAGCGCACAGTTCAGCTCACAATAATCTGTCAAATGGAAATTCAAGAAGTTCCTGGAATAGCTGCCGATTCAGTTCAACTCATGTGACACGGATCCGCGTTAATCTCTCCGTGCAATTCGTCATGTTTCCCCGGGAACCAGCGCTCTGATACTCAGATCCGCTGCCAGATATCGGGATGTGTTCCCGGAGATTGGCGAAAGGGCCGTTCACACATGCATGGCATGGCAATGTACCTGTGTGTGGTCCATTGCGATTGGAACCAGGGTTGCACCAATACCGGTGTCGGTGTCCATACTTGCCCACAGGGGTGGACTGACAACTCATGGGGCCCCGGGCAATAGGGGATCATGGTGCCCCTATGTCCTCATCCACACTCAAACCACATCCAAAAAAGCCTATGAAAGGTACCAGGGGCATCTCATGTGGCCCCCTACTGACCCCGGGCCCTCGGGCAATGCCCAAGTTCCCAAATGGTCAGTCCCCCCCTGCTTGCCCATGTACATATAGTGAACTCGGTGTAGAGTTATTCCCCCTGAGGTCATCACAGAGGACAAGGGGGCGCTCTTTACGTCTGGAGGAAAAGAGAATTAATCTTCAAACACAGAAAGGTTTCTTCACAGTAAGAGCTGTGAGAATGTGGAATAGACTCCCTCAAGAGTTGGTTGTGGTCAGCTCAGTGGATTGCTGTTGGAAAGTCCTGGATCCTTTCTTGGATACACAGAATATAACTGGATATAACATTTATAGGGAAAGTTGATCCAGGGAATATCCGATTGCCTCTCGGGGGATCAGGAAGGATTTTTTCCCCCTGCAGGAGCAAATTGGATCGTGCTTTGCTGAGTTTTTTTTGCCTTCCTCTGGATCAACTGTGGGTGTAGGATTATAACTTTTTTTTTTCAATGGTTGAACTGGATGGACTTTTGTCTTTTATCAGCCAGACTAACTATGTAACTATGTAACTATATGTAATTATTTCAATATATATCTATTGTTTGTTGAAATGCGTTTTTTATATATTACATAATATATGAAAAATATTTTTAAAAATATATTTTTTAAAATATATTCTTCAGATTTTTTTTAACATATAAAAAAAGTCATTTTAACATATATTTTTACACATACTTGTAAATGCATTCCAAAAATGTAGATTAAATGTATTTTTAAAGACATACAGTATATTTGAAAATGTATTGTTTTAAATATTTTTCATATATTTTGTAATGTATAAAAAATCATACAGTATATAGAGATATATATATATATATATATATATATATATATATATATATATAATATATATATATATATATATTTTTTTTTTTTAATATATATATATATATATATATATATATATATATATATATATATATATATTTTGAAATATATTGAATATGGCCAAAATTTTAGTATTTCAAATATATGTCAATATATTTGGGAAGGATATTTTTTAAATATATTTAAAATATATTTTTCTTCCATTTGGGCTGGCAGAGTCTATACATACAGACAGGAGTGGACTGACCATTTGGAAACTCGGGAACTGCCCGAGGGCCCGGGGTCAGTAGGGGGCCCCATGAGATGCCCCTGGTACCTTTTTCATAGGCTTTTTTGAGTTTGGGCAAGGACACAGGGGCCCCATGATCCTCTATTGCCCGGGGGGGCCCCATGAATTGTCAGTCTGCCCCTGCATACAGTACGTATACTAGGAATAACACATGCAGTTTTAATGTATTTTTAAAAATACTTTTTATATATTTTGTAATGTATAAAAAAATGCATTTCAACATACAGCACATATATATATATATATATATATATATATATATATATATATATATACTGTATATATATAATTTTTTAAAAAAAAATTTTAAAATATATTGAATATGGCCAAAATTTTAGTATTTCAAATATATGTCAATATATTTGGGAAGAATATTTTCTTTTTTCAACCAGACTAACTATGTAACTATGTATGCGTACCGATTGCTATAGGGCAGCCTCATTTCGGCTTTTCCTTTGGATGGTTTGTGCTAATTTCCCGGTACCCTGCAGTGGTCCACAATCCCATTCCTGGTAGATATTTTTTTCCTCCTCCGACAGACGGGCCCCTATGGATAGGTTGAAGTATACGGTGTATCGGTGTGGGACCTGTGTGGTAGATCACGGTGCAGAGCGCCGACGGCGTAGAGATCAGACAAACACTATGAATGGTCTTATTAATTTCTCAGCGGGGAGATGCTGGTACCTCCACAGGGTCCTCCATCCCGACATGTCAAATAAAGACACCCGTCGTGGGACTTCAAAGAGGCCCTGCAGACTGACAGATGATCCTCTGCCCATTGATGTGTGTGTGCCGGGGGGTCAGGGGGGGTTGTGTTGGGCTCCATCTTTCAGTGAACCTCCTTCGTGGCGTGCCAGCGCCGTGCTGGGTCTACTAATGAAGATTAATTAAGTGAAAACAGATCGTGGCGCGTTGGCCTTCGCTGGCGGAGGAAACATCTGATCTGACATTAAAGAGCCGGCCATGTGTTGTTTATAAATAAACACCTTGCTGTGTTTGTCATGGCGGCCATCAGTAGGATACTTGTGGCTGTCACTGCGCCCTGGGGCCACCCAGGCTGGGGACCATTGCAGACCCGGCTCCGGTGTCACCCAGCCTTCTAAGTCACTCTTAGGGCTGACAATGATGTCCCAAGTGCAGGAGCGATGTACGCCAAGAAAGCCTTGGCCCGGGTGCACATTGATGCGGTGCGGAATTCTCAGCGTTTTCAGTGCGAATTCCGCACCGCATCAGAATCACACCCTGTTCATGCGAACCGCTGCGGGCGTGGATGTTAAATTAACGACACCCCAAAAGCAATCCGCAAAATGCGGTGCGATGTACAGAATCGGATCGCATAGGTGTGAATACCCACGTTATCCGATTCTAGTGCGGATCCAAAAAAAGGGTCTTGCACATTTTTGGTGCGATTAGAGCCATACAAAATGTATGGATCCTATTGCACTGCACACAGATCACATGTGATTTGCACAGAAATGCGCTGCGGTTCCTGTGCGAATCACATGTGATGCACTGCACTCAGGGGTGGACTGACCATTTGGAAACTTGGGCACTGTCCGAGGGCCCGGGGTCAGTAGGGGGCCCCATGAGATGCCCCTGGTACCTTTTTCATAGGCTTTTTTGAGTTTGTGCAAGGACACAGGGGCCCCATGATCCCCTATTGCCTGGGGGCCCCATGGGTTGTCAGTCCGCCCCTGGATGCACCGCACTCAGGGGCGGACTGACCATTTGGAAACTCAGGCACTGCCCGAGGGCCCGGGGTCAGTAGGGGGCCCCATGAGATGCCCCCGGTACCTTTTTCATAGGCTTTTTTGAATTTGTGCAAGGACACAGGGGCCCCATGATCCCCTATTGCCCGGGGGCCCCATGGGTTGTCAGTCCGCCTCTGACCGCACCGCATATATGTGAACCTGGGCTGAATCCCAAAGTATCTCTATCTAGGCTCTGCTTCTTAAGGGGGAGCTAATGGACTAACGGCATCTCCAGGAGGTTTGTCTCCCGGGGACTCCACTAGTGAGACCGTAAGGCCAGCCGTAGACGAGTCAAAATCCGAAGGTTCTGGGGACCGAAAAATGAAAATAGCTCACACGATCTTGCTATCAATTCTTTCATGTTTCTAATTTAAAAAATCCATCATGTGGAATCAGACACTTTCAATTGCGGCACAATATCAGTGCAGTGCAGTCCCATCGGTGCAGCATATCTGTGCCCATCAGTGCAGCCTTGTCAGTGCCTCTGTATCAGCGGCCATCAGTGCTCATCAGTGAAGAAAAATTACTTATTTGCAAAATTTTATCACAGAAACTAAGGAAAAGTGTTTTTTTTTTAAGTTTTTGGTCTTTTTATTTATTTATTTCAGGTACTTATATAGCGCCATAAATTTACACAGCACTTTACATATATATTGTACATTCACATCAGTCCCTGACCCTCAAGGGGCGTACAATCTAAGGTCCCTAACTCACATTCATACATACACATACTAGGACCAATTTTGACAGGAGCCAATTAATCTACCAGCATGTCTTTGGAGTGTGGGAGGAAACCGGAGTACCCGGAGGAATCCCACACAGTCACAGGGAGAACATGCAAGCTCCAGGCAGGTGGTGCCGGGGTTGGGATTTGAACCAACGACCCCAGTACTGCCAGGCGGAAGTGCTAACCATTTAGCCACTGTGCTGCCCATTTCATTTGTTTAACAGAAAATGGAAAAAAACATGACTGAGGGACATGCAGAATATAGAGGCAAATACTTACCCCCTAATCCATAAAACAACCACCCCTTCAACCTTCCCCCACATGAAATAACCATGTGACTCTCCTTTTGGTGTAAAACCGGCCATAGCAGTCCATTTATTTAACATAACTCTTACATAACACTTCATACCAGGGGTGGACTGACAACTCATAGGGCCCTCGCACAATAGGGGATCATGGGGCCCCTGTGTCCTTGCCCAAACTCAAAAAAGCCTATGAAAAAGGTACCAGGGGCATCTCATGGGCCCCCTACTGACCCCGGGCCCTCGGGCAGTGCCTGAGTTTCCAAATGGTCAGTCCGCCCCTGCTTCATACACTACAATCAAATAATAACCCAACTGGGTCCAAGGTTTTCGAAGGCACCGTTACTCTCATCAATAACTCGGCTGTATCTGACACCCAATGAAAAGGCCCCCAGCCGCTACTACACCGCCTCGGGGACAATACTACAGCTACGTAGTCCCAGATACAGCCAATGAACTCCAACATTACCAACCTGGCCTTCTAATTGGGAAGGAACACCCATACCTATGATGGGCCCAACCGATAATCTACCAGATTGTCACTCCAGCACCACCTTCAAAGACCCAGCGACCCCTGCCGGCTGCCGTGACAAAACAAAAACCAAACACCTCAGGACACAAAATGCTGATCAGGAAAAAAAAAAAAAAATCAAGGAACCCACACAAAACAAACAACACAACAAACACAAAGGACAAAACCAATAACCAAAACAAAACAAAACAAAACAAAACAAAACAAAACAAAACAAGGAAACCTCTCCAGGGAGGGAGGGCGGGAGAAGCCACACTTGTGCTGGCACAAGCTCCGACCAGGGGCGGACTGACAATTCATGGGGCCCCCGGGCAATAGGGGATCGTGGGGCCTCTGTGTTGTTGCCCACACTCAAAAAAAGCCTATAAAAGGTACTAGGGGCATTTCATGGAGCCCCCTACTGACCTCAGGCAGTGCTCGAGTGGTCAGTCCGCCCCTGGCTCCGACTGACCTCCGACAAGTCCCAACCCCTCTCCTCATCCTAGCAAGACCACCCCATCAAGCTCCAATCAGGTGAGTAATCACCCCTACCTCCTGAATATACTCCCACCCAAATCCAATCTCTGCCTTGTCTGCAAGCCCTAGTCATACTGGCCCTCCCCTTAGCTTTGCACAGTTCAGGCCCTGACTGTGGTGATCAAATACCACCGAAAGAAAGATCTATTTGTCTAAAAAAAAATGATACAGATGTCATATGGGTACAGTGTTGCATGACCGCGCAATTGCCATTCAAAGTATGACCACGCTGAAAGCTGAACATTGTCCTGGACAGGAGGGCGGTAAAAGTGCCCGGTACTGAAGGGGTTACGGATCTGATTCAGCCCGGAGTAGAAGGCCCTTCGATGTTCATCCTCAGCAGTAATAAGTGTTCTGAGCAATATTTTTATATATTTGCCAACAAATTCAAATCCTTTCCAGAGACACATTGTCTCCTTGTCCCTCGCGGCGTTGTCCTCGGCACTCCACCGTCCCGCCATCCACATTGGGAACGTTTATTTTGCATCACATGAAGAGAAGCGCAAACATTGGGTGCGCCTTCCTGGAAACAGATATTTATCTCCGTGTCTGTGCTCCGTGTCAGGAACAGTTCTCGGGACGGACGCCGCGGACTGCCCCTGGAAACCGGAGACACGGCCGCTCTGCTCATGAAATAATTGCAATTTTCAGACACATAACAGAAATGATGACTTGACTCATGACACTTCCAGCGGCGGCGGCGGCGGCCACTTGTGAAAGGACCCGGAGAGGAGTGGCCCCCGGGGTGGGGGGGGGGGAGGCTGAATATTCGTCTGCACAGGAAACAGGCGAGGTGACACGCTGGTGACAGTGATGTCATAGGGTGAGGGCATTGAGGTGACACGCTGGTGACAGTGATGTCATAGGGTGAGGGCATTGAGGTGACACGCTGGTGACAGTGATGTCATAGGGTGAGGGCATTGAAGTGACATACTGGTGACAGTGATGTCATAGGGTGAGGGCATTGAGGTGACACACTGGTGACAGTGATGTCATAGGGTGAGGGCACTAAGGTGGCACGCTGGTGACAGTGATGTCATAGGGTGAGGGCATTAAGGGGGCACGCTGGTGACAGTGATGTCATAGGGTGAGGGCATTGAGGTGACACGCTGGTGACAGTGATGTCATAGGGTGAGGGCATTGAGGTGGCACGCTGGTGACAGTGATGTCATAGGGTGAGGGCATTGAGGTGGCACGCTGGTGACAGTGATGTCATAGGGTGAGGGCACTGAGTTGACACGCTGGTGACAGTGATGTCATAGGGTGAGGGCATTGAGGTGGCACGCTGGGGACAGTAATGTCATAGGGTGAGGGCATTGAGGTGGCATGGGACATGAACATCCCGTCCTCTTCCACGGTACAAAAAAGATGAGCACGCCCAGGTCCGGTGCAGGACTATTTTGCACCTTAGGCAAGACGAGCTACTTGCACACCCCCCCCCCCCCCCAAAAAAAAAAACTGTAGAAAATATTAAATCAACAAAACATGAAACTGCTAACTTTCTTTTAACCGCTTCCCGTCCGCCCTATAGCAGAAATACTGCTACAGGGTGGCACGGGTGCACAAAATCATGGATATATTCATGTGATTTTGCATTCCCGGGTAGGGTGCGCATGTGGGATACCCTACCCACGCTGCCATTTGTGGCCACGGCTGTCAATCACTGTGTCCCGGCCGGTTACTACTCGCTGGCGCCCGATGATTACCAAGGATCTCCTTACTAACAGTTCTCCTCCCTGTCAGCTCGGGCACACTGCACAGCTAAGCCATCCAGAGCAGTGTGATTACAATGAAGCACACCCCCGCCCCCTAGTAAAACACTTCCAGCACACAGTTAACCCTTTGATCGACCCACATGTTAACCCCTTCCTGCCCAGTGCCATTAGTACAGTGTCAGTGCTTTTTTTTTAGCACTGATCACTGTATTGGTGTCACTGGGGATGTCAGTGACACCAAATCAGTCTCCCCACCAGTGTCAGAGTGTCTGCCGCAGTCCCGCTATAAGTCGCTGATCGCCACCATTACTAGTAACAAAACCCAGTATCTATACCGCCATTTGTAAACGCTATAACTTTCACGTAAACCAATTAATTTTTTTTAGCAAAGACACGGAGCAGAATACATTTTGGCCTAAATTTATGATGAAATTTGATTTTTTACATTTTTTTTACTGGATATGTTTTATAGCAAAAAGTCAGAAATATTGCTCCACCTCCACTGATGAATGGGAAGAGGAGGGCTGGAACTCCACAGTGATCAGCAGCCACCAGCTGTGTTGCAGTAATGGACTGAGTCTGAGAGGAACACTGGAAGGAGCAGCAGATTAGCTGCTACCCTGGCCCCAGACACCTGGCATTTTCCTGTGTCGTTTCTTCCTCCCCTCTGCCGCCCCTACCCTCAGCTGAAGGATCATTCATGACGTGGCGGCATCCCACACAGAGAGAGTGCTGGCCTGTGCTGCGCCCAGGCGCCCCTAGGTGGCAGTGCACCCTAGGCGGCCACCTAGTTTGCCTAGGTGAAGCAACGGCCCTGAGCCTTGTCCATAACTATCACTGTGGACTCTGATGATGTCACGGGATAATAACGTGCAAAGAACAAGTAAATTAACAGAATCATAAAGTCATTATAGCAACAGCTCTGGCTCTGGGCCTCAGACAGCTTTACAGCCAAAACCTCAACCTGAAAGCCAGGGAATAAGCATTCTCAAAAGGATAGTTCAGCAATGGCTGCTTCTGTGATAACCTCCTAACAGAGTATGTTCAAAGCTTGCATTCATCGTTACAGCTGAACTCCAGGTATGGATTTAATTCTGCATGAATGTGAGTATGAATATACCATACCTGTGGAACCACCACTACTACAGTGATCATTGCTGTCTTTCACAGCCCTTGCCTAGCTGCATTGTAATCCCTGAGGAAGTCACATGTTAAAGTGACGAAACGTGGCGGGGCAGAGCCTGTGAGTGACATCATCGCGCATGCCTCGTCCCTGGAAGTAAGGTGCTGTGTTGATTCTTATGAGCTGTGGAGGCCCCAGAGTAATATCCTTTGCTATTTGTGCATAGATGTGAAGTACAATGGATAATGTGAGTGTTTTAATTGGATTTTATTTTCACAAAGTATTTGAAATAGTAAAAAACTATTGGAGTTTTCTTCTTGGCCCATAGGACTGCAGGAGGAGTGAGAAAGGTGTCAGCAAAGGATCTGGGGACTCAATTTAAAGGGGAAAAACACCTAACGTAACTTTGACGTCCTATTGATAAGGTGGGAGCACGAGAGTGAAGGTGGATGGTGGCACAATTAAGTTGGTTGGAGTTCACAACACGGAACGAACGATTATAAAGAGAGTTATCAAAAAATTCAGCACATTTGATTGCATTTGTTTAATGTTTCATATGTTTTGTTGATTTTGATTTCATGTATTTATGTTAGCGCTGCACTGTTTTGTTTTATTTTATGTAGCACTGCCCCCTTAGGAGTTGCTGAATATTTGGGTCCCCCTATAGTCCTGCACAGCCAGGCAACACGCATTTCTCACAGACTTGTATCCAGGAGTCAGTAATCAGTCCCTGAGCTTGGTTTGTTTTTGGTTTTATTAGGGGAATTTCAAGTCTCTAGAGCAAAACAGTCTCTTTCGGAGTGCTAGCCAGCATCTCCTGTAGTACCTGTAGTACCACCCCAGATCCCAGATAAATTCTCTTCTCTACCCAGCTGTCTGGAGGAATCCATAAGCAGGGGATCCAGTGCCTGTCACTTTAAGGAATAAGACAGTCCCAGTAGGTGGCGAATCTGGTTTCCCACTAGAGTGCTGCTTCGTCTATCTGGCCCAGGGGCTGCAGGCTTACTCACTCAACCCTTCTCCTGTGCGGCTGGTGGGTTGGTGGCTGCTACCAGGCCTTCCAGCTGGGCCTTCCATGCTACACAGATGGTCCTCTCTCAGGGGGACGGTGAGGGTCTGAGTTTTCTTCCTTTCAATCTTCACTGCCTGTAGGTGAGCCCCTCTCCAACTGGGCCGCCCTTCAAGCCCCTGCCTTTAGTCTTACATCCTCTCTGTCTTCCACCTGAACTCTCCTACAGCTGAGCAGGCTCTCTCACTTTTAAGGGTTATCCTGGCCCTTTGCCAAGCCTCCTGTTGGGTATTGGCCAGGATGCCTCAAAAGTGCAGATCAAACACTCCTCAGATCCACCCACTGCTTATCTCCAAAGTTCTAGAGCAGGGGGAAATATCAGTGGGCTGGTCTGCAGAGCCTCCCAGCCAGTGGTGTATTTAGGTTTTGTCCTGCCCTAGGCAACACAAAAATTGACACCCCCCCACCTGCAGAGAGAGCCTGACATTTACCAAGAACACCCCTGCCCACCACCTGATCCTTCCACTACCACTGCCCCCCATACACCAGCCACCATCCCCCATTATGAGAGAGAGAAAGACACTCACCTTCACAGCTCCAGACATCCCCAGGAATGAGAGTCGGGCTGTGCGTACACCATCATGAAACCCACAGCATCTCTCGGAACCCACCAGGTCCCCATGCTGCGTGTGTCCCTTCTTCCGTCCCTTCTTCCAAGGGGCAGTGCTGCCTCCCCTGAAAAATGCTGCCCTTGGAAAATGCCTTGTTTGCCTTGTGGTAAATACACCCCTGCTCTTAGCGCTGACCAAAGTTTGACCCCTGCTAGCTATCATACCCAGGCTGCTACTCAGCCCTCCTCACTAACAATTGGAGTCTAGCTCCCCCTAGCTGACTAGGAGGGTGCTACATTTATAACCACAGAGGATCGCTTGCTTGGCATGGGCACCATTCACACAATACCTTGCATTTCTCTTAAGCAAGGTGTTGCAGTGATACCATGATTTTCACCTTGTCTAGAGTTTGGGCCCACAAGATAGTGGAGAATATTGCAGTGATTTTCAGCTTCAGCAGCTGCCCCAAAGATATGGAATATGTATACTATGTTCTGCAGTGTGGGAAGCTTGCAGTGCCCACATTGCTTTGTGGTGGTGCCATTGTGACACTGCCTGTTGGCTGTTGGAAAACTTCCATCACCAGGTCTTCACAGGGTCCTGTAAACTTCAAACGTTACATTACCAGAGGAGGACATAAGACCAGTTGGCCATTGTGAAGCTACCTGTTGGCTGTTTGAAGTCTTCATCACCAGGCCATTACAGGATCCCGTAATCTTCAGGCCTGTACATCACCGGAGATGGACACAAGACCAGTCGACCATTGTGAAGCTGCCCGTTGGCTAATGGAAGACTTCATCGCCAGATCATCACAGAGTCCCATAAACTTCAAACGTTATGTCACCAGAGGTGGACACAAGACCAGTTGGCCGTTGTGACGCTGCCTGTTGGCTGTTGGAAGTCTTCACCAGATCATCACAGGGTCCCATAAACTTCAGACATTACATCACCAAAGGTGGACATAAGACCAGTCAGCCATTGTGATGCTTCCTGTTAGCTGTTGGAAGACTTCATCACCAGATCATCACAGGGTCCCGTAAACGTTAAACACTATGCCACCAGAGGTGGACACAAGACCAATTGGCCATTGTGACGCTCCCTGTTCGCTTTTGGAAGTCTTCATCACCAGGTTATTACAGGATCCTGTAAACTTCAGTCATTACATCAGCAGAGGTGGACATAAGACCAGTCAGCCATTGTGATGCTGCCTGTTGACTGTTGGAAGACTTCATCACTAGATCAGCATAAGGTACCGTAAATGTCAAACGTTATGTCACCAGAGGCAGACATAAGACCAGTCAGCTGTTATGACGCTGCCTGTTGGCTGTTGGAAGTCTTCATCACCAGGTCATTATAGGATCCTGTAAACTTCAGATGTTACATTACCAGAGGTAGACACAAGACCATTCGGCCATTGTGAAGCTGCCTGTTGGCTGTTGCAAGACTTCATCACCAGATCAGCACAGGATCCCGTATACTTCAGACATTACATCACCAGAGGTGGACATAAGACCAGTCAGCCATTGTGAAGCTGCCTGTTAGCTGTTGGAAGACTTCATCACCAGATCATCACAAGGTCCTGTAAACTTCAAACGTTATGTCACCAGAGGCGGACATAAGACCAGTCGGCTGTTATAACACTGCCTGTTGGCTGTTGGAAGTCTTCATCACCAGGTCATAATAGGATTCCATAAACTTCAGATGTTACATCACCAGAGGTGGACATAAGACCAATCAGCCACTGTGAAGCTGCCTGTTGTCTGTTGGAAGACTTCATCACCAGATCATCACAAGGTCCCGTAAACTTCAAACGTTAGGTCACCAGAGGCGGACATAAGACCAGTCGGCTGTTATAACACTGCCTGTTGGCTGTTGGAAGTCTTCATCACCAGGTCATAATAGGATTCCATAAACTTCAGATGTTACATCGCCGGAGGTGGACACAAGACCAGTCGGCCATTGTGAAGCTGTCTGTAGGCTGTTGCAAGACTTCATCACCAGGTCATCACAGGGTCCAGTAAACTTCAAACATTACGTCACCAGAGGCGGACACAAGACCAATCAGCTGAGCAGCTGAGAAGATTGGTCACCACTACTGGAAGAGATATCACATGACAAAGGATTCCAGTTAGCTCTTCTGGGTTTAAGTGCCTTTTCTTTAAAACAACACACACCGGGTCAGCACAGGGGGAAAGTGGTTGTTTTTTTTTTCGTTTTTTTTTCATACCTCGAGTTGTGCCTACATTGGGCCTGTTCACCCTGTGCCATTGCTGTACTGTGGGTGTCACTCAATTCCGCCTTGCAGCACTGGGTTCCTCAGTTTAAATCCAAACCAGGACACTGTCTGCATGGAGTTTGCATGTTCTCCCTGCACCTGTGTACATTTCAACAAACTTGTGAATAGAGATCAGCACGTTTTCATTTTCACAGTGGCTAAGTGGTTGGCACTTCCACCTGGCAGTACTAGGGTCGTTGGTTCGAATCCCAACCACGGCACCACCTGCCTGGAGTTTGCATGTTCTCCCTGTGCCTGTGTGGGTTTCCTCCGGGTACTCTGGTTTCCTCCCACACTCCAAAGACATGCTGGTAGGTTAATTGGATCCTGTCTAAATTGGCCCTAGTATGTGTATGTGTGAATGTGAGTTAGGGACCTTAGATTATACGCTCCTGGAGGGCAGAGACTGATAAGAAAGTACAATATGTACAGTGCTGTGTAAATGATCAGTGCTATATAAATACCTGTAATCAATTTATAGAAAATATAAATAATTATAAACTTTTTTCTAGGTATTTATATAGCGTGGTCAATTTTTGTGGCACTTTACATTTTTATTATGCATTCACATCAGTCCCTGCCTACAATCTAATGTCCCTAACACTCATTCATATATACACATACTAGGGCCAATTTAGACAGGAGCCAATTCACCTACAAGCATATCTTTCGAGTGTGGGAGGAAACCGGAGTACCTGGAGGAAATCCACACAGGCAGAACATGCAAACTCCAGGCAGGTAGTGTGCTAGGCGAAAGTGCTAACCACTTAGCTACTGTGCTGCGATGCACATCTGTTGGCAGGGTGTCATTCAAAAGGATGCCCTGGGATCACACCAACCAGGGTCCAACTAGACAGACAACTCATGGGGCCCCCGGCAATAGGGGATCATGGGGCCCCTGTGTCCTTGCCCAAACTCAAAAAAGCCTATGAAAAAGGTACCAGGGGCATCTCATGGGGCCCCCTACTGACCCCGGGCCCTCGGGCAGTGCCCGAGTTTCCAAATGGTCAGTCCGCCCCTGTCACCAACATACGGTAAAGCAATGCCAAAAGTGTGAATAGGCCCCAACACATTGAGAGCGGCGTGATTCAGACCCAAGGCAGGCTTCCCCCCACCCTATGCACTCTACTCATAACATCATCATTTCATAGAAAATATTGCCGAGTCAGCTCCTCTTTTGTCAATTAGGTTTACGGGATTTTAGAGAATCCAGAAGAGTTTGTCCACCTCTGCCCCTCCCCTGCCATCTGCCACGTACCCAAGTGGGACTGTAATGCAGTCCATCCCGGCGGTGAGCTGTTTAGATTAGGGGGGCCTTTATCTGCCGCACAAATCCGATTAAGAACTTCTGATAATTCATAAGAGGCTTAAAAGTTTAAAGGGGAATTGGTCTTTTACCAGATGACAGACACGGACCCTTGTAGGCTGACAGAGATGTTGGTTTCTGGCATTCGTACGTTCATCCAGCTGAGACTAACCCTCACCATGCCAAAACCCTGAGTGAGGCACATTTCTTCATGAAAAAGTGTATCAAAGCCCAGACTCTTCTATTGTGAATGGAGTGTGCAAGGCTCAGACCCCCCGCCAGGGTTTTATGGCAGTCCGTGCCTCCACTGTAGAGATGTTCCTTCTGCTTGTCATGGTGGCCATTGTTACAAGTCATGGAAGATCCAAAGTCTTGGCGTACCACCAAAACAGAGGGGAAATCCTCCAATGCTGACGCTTCTTCTGATGGCTAGGGATGAGGGGGGCTGTTCAGAAACAGTTTTGTGGCTTTGGTTTTGGTGGCAAACCTCTTTGAAGTCTATGGAGAAGGGGGGAGGACTGTTATTCCGTGTTGGCCATTAGACATGCGCATGCTGGAAATTCTTGTTCCATGACTAGTGCACAAGAGATAGGCTAGTCAAGACCCTCTGCACCACCATCTCATTCTCTCACATACCCCATAACTATAACCAATCATTAAAGGAAAACATAACACCGATTGGAGTAAAATGGCCAACACGGCCTTTTATTAACACTTCAACTTCAATACACAAAACGTTCCTTAAAACAGAAACATTCAGGAGAAGTTGTTGGTCTTCGAAGGCACCAAACCAAAACCGATATCCACCAGTGGAACCTATATTATACCTAGATAGGATTATTCTAAAAAGAATCTCCCCTCCTATATAATTTTGAGCTTTCAAGGGTGGAAAGTTTTTTCTAATTGGAATTTAGAGTGTGATTTGGGTTTTTTGGGATTTACATCATATTCACAATTGTGTTTATAAATATTATAACTAGGCCTCCAGCCGCAACGCACCGGTTCGGAGACAAAACATACCATCTGTGCAGAACCACCACCTCGGTCAACTGGAATGCTCCCGGGCACACCATAGCGTCGATGGGTCCCAACCAGGGGCAGACTGACCATTCGAGCACTCGGGCACTGCCCGAGGGCCCAGGGTCAGTAGGGGGCCCCATGAAATGCC